>NW_027505632.1:0-172747 GCF_021521415.1 Bidens hawaiensis
TTTATATAAAAAATATTTTTTTAAATAAATGAGTTTGAACAAAGTAGAAGTCAGATTTGAGGATGATATTATCAATTAATCAATCCATAAAGTTTGCAGTGGATGAAAGATTATGCAGATAAAGATTTGAAGAATTTATGAAGTTTCACAGGAATTCCTTAGTTTCCCAGAGCTTCTCTGCGAAACTAAGAACGTTACAATATGAAAGTTTGATCCAAAGCCTACGAATCTTCATGATGTCATATGCGAAACTGCGCTAATTTCAATATGCGAAACTAGACGACGGCATGTGCAAATCCTCATGGAACTATGTGAGTGTACACGTGTTCGCCAACGGGTGGCGTGCCAGCTCATATAAACGAACCAGCTCAAGAGTCCATAAATAAGGAAGTATGCCTCATTTGTTAGTGTCGGTATATTTTGTATGTGAGCCATCTGTTGGAAAATTATTAGTGAAAATGGATTTTTCACTAACTTTGGACATAAATAATATATTTATATATGTGTTGTATAAATATTGATTTGAGTGTCTAAAACGGAGCTTAGATGAATGAATATCAATGCTCGAAGTTGTATGGTTGGAATAACCAAAGAAGAGAAAATTGGATTTATCTTTGACATCGTGTCCCACGTAGGAGCGCATGAGTGTCCGCGCCTGCATAACGGACTGTTGCAATAATTAATTTCAAGTTTATTACAAGATTAATTATCTTGTTTATGACTAAATTAATTTTATTGTTTATGACATATTAATTTGGTTAAGTATTTCTCATTTTGTGTAAGTATATAATGAACTTGTTGGTTCATGTTGTAGAAACACTTAGAAAATATTTTGGAGTCACTTACACACACTCATGACAAAATTTAAAGAGGAGCACTCTTTATACTTATGTCAAACAACTTCAAAAAATTTTCCTACATCTTGATAAACACCAATATAGCCGGTGACTTCATCGGGTTCGTGGCCATCTCCGGCAGTGCACATACTGTTCTGGTTGTTGTACCCTGGGAAACAGGCGCGCTTGAGAGTAGGCACGAAATCTGTTTTAAGGGCCCCGTGTCTAACACGATCCTCAACCAAAACCGTTACCCAATTTCAATAAACGAATTGTTGTTTGAAGAAACATTTGTTGAAGACTCAAGTGATGAATACTCGTGACATGGATACTAGAAGAAAGCTTATGGAAACACTCCTAGTAAGATATGGATTGAATCATTTCGGTATATAAATTTGCATTTTATATTCTTTTTATGTACTTTTGTAAACGGTATTGTACTAAGTGAATTTCCCACGATTAACGAGAGTATCGTTATTATATTTTTATTATTATCTTAACTAAAAGTGAACCACTTTTCCTACACCATCACCCCAGGTCAAGCTCGCTCGGGGTGAGACAAAGTTTATGTAGGCATTATGGCAATGAAAATTGCTTACCGGAATCATAACTTTATTGTTCTTATATGTTATATCTTTCTTTTGTTTGATTGTTTGGCTCACAACCAACTTGTCTCTTATCACTTTCACCGAAAAACAAGTCGAAAACCTAGATCCGGAGAGTTACACAAGGGGTCATTTAACTTAGAGCGAAGCAAAACTTCTTGTTGTTTTTAAATTAAAGATGACTGGCCATTTGTGCTTTTATTAATTACCTTCCTCTCTTCAACTCAATCCCCACTCAGGCCATCTAACAATTTTGATTTGTCTAACGTGAGATAAAAGAATAACAAAAGAAGAAGATTTTGACTTGTTGCAACTTGTAGAAATCATGAGCAAAATCTACGGCATGCTCTATACGATGTCATCAACCAAGAGATATCAAAGGTAGAAATAAAGCTCCAACTTTCAAACACTAATATATAAATTAATTGTATATTGCTGATCTCTTCCAATTTTTGATAAATGAGAAATATACGTAATCTCTATCTAGAGGGCGATCACTATCAAGTTTAGTGAAAAGCTGTAAACAAGCATCTCTATCAATTTTAGGGATCAAATGATGGTGAAAAGCCCCCCTAGAGGAGTGAGGACATAGCGTGGCGGCAACGTGTTTCCTTCCTATTATAGAGATGGAAGGTTCAAATCCCGCAAGATGCAAGGCATATATGGTTTATAGGCGTATTTAGGAGTAAACTCGCAGTTCAAAAGAAAATTGATAACCAAAACAAACTTTTAATCGAGGATCAAGAAGTGAATAAAAGACGTTTCGCTTGACATTCGCCAAAACCATCGTAGTTTGTCATGTTTTCGTATGATATTATGATCCATCTATCAGTCGTCTCTTATTATATTTTTATTGCAAGTGTCAATTTAAGTTGTAAATTCTACAAAGAATTAATAAAAATAAATGTCACACCCTCAAAATCCACTAACGGAGTTTTACCGTCAGAGGGTGTGAACTAACAGGATCGGAATCATTAGTTATAATCAAACCATAAAACAAAGTTTCAAAACCATGAAACGTTTACGAGTAATTAAATGCGGAAGCGTAAAACCATAGAAAACAATGTTACGTCACGCAGGACGACTTAAAACCCAATGATAACAGTTTAAAAATAAGTTTGCATAATTAAAATGTTTCAAGCAATGCATGTTCCTAAACCGTGCGCCCGCCTCGGCTACCTGAGAATAACATACTAAAAGTGTCAACACAAGGTTGGTGAGTTCACAGTTTATATAAAATAAAGCGTTTAGCGTTTGCGTTCAGCGGTTTGCGTTAAGCGTTTTGCGTTACAACGTTTTGTGTTACAGCGTTTTGCGTTACCAGATAGTGTTATGTCAATTATATATCTATAGGTAGCTAGCCTATAAAACAAGTATCACTAAGTGTTCGACACCGAAGCTGACTGTTTATCATATGCCTTGCCACCAGGTCATCCAGACCATGGTATGTGTTTAGCCAAGATTACACCCACTCGACCTCCAGTCGAGTTTAGCGTTGGGTGGAGTTTGTCAAACCCAGTAGTACAACTCAAAAATGACTAGCTATTATCCAATATTAAACGGTTCGATGTGAATGAAGGACTTTAGTTAACGCGTTTGCCACTTAGTCTTTACAAGTGATATATAATCTATATTAACAAAATCTTAAATGCGTTCCGGAGTATGTTATCTCCACCAAGTGAAAAGCGTTTAAAAAGTTTAAAAGGGGAAAGTGAAACTCACTGTTTGCGAAGAAATTCCCAAATTAAATCACCAAGATGCGCGTCACAGAAAAACTCTCTCTAGCGTTCTAAAACAACAAAGAGATTTCTCTAAGTGTCGGAATATTATCGAGTCTCTAGACCCGGCACATAATACCAATGCACATAACATGTTTCGTGTTTCGTTTGTGAATCGTGTGTGACTTTAACAAATGTATTTGTGATACGTTACATGTGTAAGCAATTATTTACGTGTCATGTATTCATAAAGTACATCACTAGCAATTACTCCCCGTAAGGGCAATTTGGTCAACACATAACAATTAACTAGTCATTATTCCCCATGAGGGCAATTTGGTCAAATCATGACAATTAACTAGCCATTATTCCCCATGAGGGCAATTTGGTCAAATCATGACAATCAATTAGCAATTATTCCCCGCAAGGGCAATTTGGTCAAAACATAACAATTATATAGCAAGTATCATGTTTCATGCATTTCCACAAAATTCAGCAGCTAGTTTCACCGAGACAGAATTCTACCTGAAAAACTAGTCTATTTCACCGATCATAGCATCACAATTAATTTACCAAAAATCATCACAAAATCATATATGTCTTAGGTTTCCAGAACATATTTTATTATATTTTTATTCCACATAGGTTTCTCACAATCATCAAATCATTACAGCAAACTCATAACAGTCAAATTCATGCGCAACAGAATGTTATTTGAAATTCCCGTTAAACGAAAAATCCAATAAATGCAAGACCACTTGGGTTAGGTTTCTAACTCAATAGGTCAACTTCCAGAAGTGGAACCAACCCAATTGGTCTCGTAGTTCACGAGATATAACATTTACAAAACAACCTAACAGCAGGTCTAACAACTCAGCTTTGCACAACGTTTTTGTAAAATCATAAAAGTTAACTTTTCCACGTCCAAAAATTGCAAATTTACATTCTTTAGAAAATAGACTCAACCTAGTTTACTGTAGTATCAATAATCTCAACCAATTTTCACTTCGTTACAGTCAATTAAACATCAATAACACAATCTGTCCAGAAACTGTTTGCATCCAAACTCAACATATTAACTATCTATGGACCATCATGCATTCATATAACACTCTAGACTCCATAAACACTATCCATGCACATCAATTACATATTACATACATGATTAGGGTTTTTGTTTGAACTCAAATCAAAGACACAAGCAATTAACATGTAACAATATCCAATCTAGTTATCAAATCATCATACAATTAACAACAATCATATTAACTACATATACACATGAAATCGGCCCCTAGGGTTTACAATTAACCCATTAAACATCAAAATTAAGTATAAAGAATGCATAGGATAGTCGTTTATACCTTCCTAGCACCTTAATCTTCGATCAAAGACTTGAGAACTTGATTGTATGTGTGTGTATAGGTGGCGGCAGCCGTGAGGGTGGGGAGAAGGAGAGTTCCGATCGGGGTAGGGGAAAAGAAAAGAAAAAGTGATTTAGGGTTTATTATTATTATTATTTATAATAATCTATGTTACACTTTGGCCCCTCCACTTCTAAGTATTACTTATCTAGCCTAACTAACTTGTTTACATCTTAAGTTAGTGTTTATAACGATGTTATCACACAACACATAAGTCTAACACATAATTATCACATAATTACTGTTTTGACGTTTTTCGTTTATTCACCAATCGTTTGCGTCAACTCGTTTGCGTTTTGGTGCAATTCCAGAAAGACTACACATGTAGTAAGTGTTAAGCGTCATTTAAACCCTAGTTTAAATGTAATGAGGTGTGCGTTATAGATTCAATGATCTTAAGTTTGAATTAACGGAGTTGAGTTAACGGAGTTAACCTGAAATTGACGATTGTCACATCATTCCCATGTTAAAGAATTTTCGTCACGAAAATTTGAGTCAAGTCGTGATGAGTGTTTGAAAAAGTAAGAAAAATTTTCAGTTTGTCATATCATCCCCTAGTAGAAAGAAATTTCGTCCCGAAATTTAATTCATACCTCCGGTGATTTCTGACGGTTTGCCGGGTTTCGCGGTTTTCTGTGTTTGGTCAGCCCTTCAAAAAGGTGAGGATACTTTTTCATCATTTGATCCTCGCGTTCCCACGTGAACTCCGGTCCACGTCTCGAGTTCCAATGAACCTTAACGATTGGAATTTTGCTGTGCTTGAGCGTTTTGGTTTCCCAATCCAAAACCTCGACTGGTTCCTCAATGAAACGTAACTGTTCATCAAGTTGTAGTTCATCCAAAGGGACTACTTGGGTTTCATCAGATAGGCATTTCTTCAAATTGGATACGTGAAAAACATTGTGTACGCCACTGAGTTCCGTTGGTAGGTCCAGTCGGTACGCCACCGGACCAATGCGCTCAGTTATCCGGTAAGGACCAACGTATCGTGGGTTGAGTTTGTTTCGCTTACCAAAGCGAACCACACCTTTCCAAGGTGAGACTTTAAGTAACACTTGGTCATTCACTTGAAATTCGAGAGGCTTTCGGCGCTTGTCGGCGTAACTCTTTTGGCGATCTCGTGCTGCTGCCATGCGATTTCGGATTTGAACAATCTTTTCCCAGGTTTCGAGTACCAGTTATGGACCAGTGATTTGGCTGTCACCCACCTCTGTCCAGCAGAGTGGTGATCGACACTTCCGTCCGTACAACGCTTCAAACGGCGCTGCTTTAATACTTGTGTGGTAGCTGTTATTATACGAAAACTCTACCAAAGGTAAGTGAGGTTCCCAACTATTTCCGAAATCCAAAACACATGCACGCAACATATCCTCCAGTGTCTGAATAATTCGTTCACTTTGCCCATCCGTCTGAGGATGGTATGCTGTTCTCATATCAAGACGGGTGCCTAGTGCGCTTTGCAGCGACTTCCAAAAGTGCGAAGTGAAACGAGAATTTCGATCAGAAATGATTGAGACAGGCACTCCGTGCCTAGACACCACTTCTTTCATGTAAACACGAGTCAGTCTTTCCATTTTGTCCGATTCCTTAATCGCTAAGAAGTGTGCAGACTTAGTCAACCGGTCAACGATCACCCAGATGGTATCGCATCCCGTCGGTGTCTTAGGTAAACCCGTAATAAAATCCATTGAGATGTGTTCCCATTTCCACATTGGGAGTTCCGGTTGTTGCAGTAGACCAGATGGTTTCTGGTATTCTATTTTGACTCTGGCACAAGTCAAGCATTTGCTCACGTAGGTGGCAATGTCGGCTTTCATGTTCGGCCACCAGTAAAGTGCCTTTAAATCATGATACATTTTATCTGAGCCAGGGTGGATAGAATATCGGGACTTGTGTGCCTCGTCCATTACCAGAGTTCTTAACTCTCCGAACCGTGGAACCCAAATCCGGTTCTCAAAATATCGGACCCCGTCCGATCTGGTTTCAAGTTGCTTGTTCATGCCCCGCATGAGTTCCGATGGAAGATTATCATCTTTCAAAGCTTCGAGTTGCGCCTCGCGAATCTGGTCAGGTAAGTTTGCATGAATCGTGAGTTGCAATGCTCGCACTCGTCTGGGTTTATCTGTTTCTTTTCTACTGAGGGCGTCGGCCACTACATTGGCCTTGCCAGGGTGATACTTGATGGCACAATCATAATCCTTAAGAAACTCGACCCAACGACGCTGTCGCATGTTCAGCTCCTTCTGATCGTAGATATGTTGGAGACTCTTGTGGTCGGTGTAAATGGTAAACTTGGTACCGTACAAGTAATGCCTCCATATCTTAAGGGCAAATACCACAGCTCCGAGTTCCAAATCATGGGTCGTGTTGTTCTTCTCGTGAACCCGTAGTTGTCGAGAGGCGTAGGCTATAACCTTCTCGAGTTGCATCAGCACACAACCGAGACCTTGTATAGATGCGTCACAGTGTACCTCAAAATTTTCTGTTCCCTCGGGGAGGGCTAGAATAGGGGCGCTACAGAGTTTGGTTTTCAACAGTTGAAAAACGGATTCTTGCGCGTCACCCCAATTGTACTTAGTACTCTTGTGAGTCAGAGCGGTGAGGGGTTGAGCAATCTTTGAAAATCACTCGATAAAACGCCGGTAGTAGCCGGCCAGTCCTAGGAATTGCCGCACCTCAGTCGGAGTCATAGGTGCTTCCCAGTTTTTGATGGCCTCTACCTTACCGGGATCGACATGGATACCATTCTCGTTGATCACATGTCCTAAAAAGTGAACCTCGCGAAGCCAAAACTCACATTTCGAGAGTTTAGCATACAGTTGTTCCTTCTTCAATAACTCCATAATTACCCTTAAGTGTTCTTCATGGTCAGCTTCGTTCTTGGAGTAGACGAGAATATCATCAATGAAAACAATCACAAACTTGTCGAGGTACGCCTTGCATACTCGATTCATGAGATCCATAAATACGGCTGGTGCGTTGGTTAGGCCAAAAGGCATAACCGAAAACTCGTAGTGACCATACCGTGTTCTGAAAGCCGTCTTTGAAATATCTTCTTCGCGCACTCTTAGTTGGTGGTAACCAGATCGCAGATCGATCTTCGAGTAGTAACTCGATCCTTGAAGCTGGTCAAACAAATCATCAATTCGGGGTAAAGGATAACGGTTCTTGACCGTCACCTTGTTCAACTCCCGGTAATCGATACACATGCGGAAAGTCCCGTCCTTCTTTCGGACAAACAAGACAGGGGCTCCCCATGGCGATGAGCTAGGTCGGATAAAACCCTTATCCAACAAATCTTGCAACTGAGTGGACAACTCCTGAAGCTCCGCCGGTGCGAGCCGTTACGGGGCTCGTGCTATGGGTGCTGCACCGGGTGTCAACTCGATTTGGAATTCGACTTGTCGTATAGGAGGGAGTCCGGGCAAATCCTCAGGGAAAACTTCCGGAAAATCTCGCACAACTGGTATATCTTCAATTCGCTTCTCCTCCTCGGGCTTCTCAACAATCTGCGCCAAAATTACCGGATGACCCTTTCGTAGGTACTTCTGCGCCTTCATAAGGGTAATGACGCTGGTGGTCATGCCGCTTCTCTCATCTCGGACCGAAATGATTTCGCCGGATGGGGTAGTAATATGGACTATCTTGTCGTGACATATAATCTCCGCTCGGTTATACTAAGCGTAAAAGGAATAAGGTCGATATCAAAGACATGACCTGACAGTTTTAACTTACATCCCGCAAGTACATGCGTCGTTACAATAGTCTTACCGTCAGCTAATTCAACAGGAAACTTAGCATCTAACGGAGTTGGAGTTAAGTCTAAGAGTTGGCTAAAGGCTTTCGACATAAAACTCCTATCAGCTCCAGTGTCAAACAATACAGAAGCAAAACAATCGTTCACAGGGAACTTACCAGTCACCACGTACGGATCATTGCGGGCTTGACCCGACCCAATAATGAAAGCTCTTCCTTTGCCATTGCTTCCACCACTACTTCCACTTCCATTACCTCCGTTGTTGTTGTTCTGTTTCAGCTTGGGACAATCTTTCCTGAAATGACCTTCCTGCCCACATTCGAAACATCCCTTCGTCGTCATAGGTGGCTTAGGAGCACCCTTTGCCGCAAGGTCTCCTCTACATTCCTTCGCCTGGTGACCCATCTTTCCGCATCTCTGACACTTGACACGGTCACACGGGCCAACATGATGATAGTTGCACCTATTGCACTTCGGATATTTCCCAGCATATCCACTCGAACCTTGCCCGCTACCGTTGTTATTGTTGTTGTGATTCTGATTGTTGAAGCTTCGAGTGAATTCGGGCTTGCGGTAGTGTTGTTGCTGTGGGAGGTTCGAGGAAGAGGATCTGGTGTTGTCAAACTTTCTCTTTCCGCTGCTCGGGTTGCTGTTGCTGTTGTTGTCATTGCTCGGGTTGTCACGGGCTTTTGTGGTTGAACCCCTAGGTGGTAGCGCACCTTGGGTCACTGCTTGATCCGTCAGTTTGTGAGCTAAACGGATCGCTTGTTGAATCGTGGCTGGTCTGGAAGACGTCACCATGCCCTGAATTTGCGGTGCTAACCCATCAATATACATTTCAATCCTCTTACTCGGCGGATCTACCATCCGCGGACACATCACCGCTAGCTCGTGAGAACGGGTAGTGTAGGCTTCGATCTCTGAGCCCACCATCTTCAGTGACCAAAATTCTGACTCCAACTTTGAAATCTCTTCTCTCGGACAGTACTCTTCTCGCATCATGTTTTTGAACTCCTCCCAGTTCATCGCGTTAGCCAGTTCTAATCCAAGGATCTGTACGTTCGAATTCCACCAAGTGAGGGCAGAATCCTCAAGTGTTCCAACAGCGAATTTGACCCTACTGGCAGGGGGACAATTACACATCTCAAAGGCCGACTCGGCCTTCTCAGCCCAACGCAGGAAGCCTATAGCTCCCTCAGTGCCCTTAAACGAACTGGGCTTGCAGTCAAGGTAATTCTTGAAAGTACACGTTCCAGTTGGACCTCCAGCTTGGTTCTGAACGTGTGCGGCTAGAGCGGTCGCTGCATGGTCGTTCAGCAAAGTTTGGAGTTCAGCTGCAGTCAAGTTGATGTTACCACGTCCGTGTCCAGCGTTTCTTCCAGCCATTTCCTAGAATCACAGTATAAAATGTTAAACATGAATTTTTCTTTCATATACAACACACCATACATGTAATAAAAAGATAGGTAAGAAAGAAATAAGAAACAACATCACATCACAACCATATATTAATCTAATTAATAATTCATGATTAAAATCATTGTATTCGCTACAAAGTATTTCCATTCAATCCTTAAAATCATAGAAAATAATAGTTCGGATGGAGACAACCCCTCCATCTAGGTGTCATCATCACTAGATGTCATCATCTGAGGACACCGCTGAGTGTGCCTCCTCCTCAGCCGGTTCTTCCTCCGTTCTTCTTCGGGTTCTTCTTCGGGTTCCTCCTCGGGATCTTCCTCGGGCTCCTCTTCGGGATCTTCTTCAGGTTCCTCTTCAGGCTCTGCCTCAGGCTCGGCCTCAGGCTCTGCCTCAGGTTCTACTGCGTTCTGAGAAATTTGCATTTGTAACACATCGCAACGCTCTAAAGCCATCTCGGTTCGGGTCCTTGCTACTTGGAGTTGCTCTTGCAAGTCTATCATCTCGGCTTGCATCTTTCTCATAATTTTTATCTGTTGATCACTAGCCTCTTGCATTTCCTTCATTGCCGCTGCCATGCGGGCAATCTCCTCCTTAGTCTCGGTTCCGTCTTTTAACAGTCCGGAAACGTTAGCTCTCGTATAGCGCATGTAACTTACATCACGCTCCAAACATGAAACAACAGCTGCGAGAACTCGCTCTACAGGTTCGGTTATGGGTGGTAGAGTGTTGGGATAAGCAGGATGGTTCGGGTGAGGTAACGGGGGAACTTGTTCGCGATAGACCATACGTCTGATCATGTTAGGGTACCAATCCCAGCTAACTTCGTTTTCGTATATGCCTCCGGATAGGCGGTACCTCTTCGGTGCGGGAGCTTCGAGTTCCGGGACTACACGGGGCGGCGATGCGGTAGGTATCTGTGGTTCCTTCCCGTGAGCATGAGTCATCGGATCAGATGAGGATGAGGGTGGCGGCGTCGACATTCCTACAGGTAAGCCGTGTATGCGCGCGCGTATGAGTGAAAGAGGTAAAGAGAATAGATAACAAAGACTACACAAATCTATTCAGTGCGTATCATTATAACTAATGGGTCGTCGCGGTTATAGTCTAGTATGCTTGCAGCTTCTAGTTCGCTATAACCAATGGCTCTGATACCAATCTGTCACACCCTCAAAATCCACTAACGGAGTTTTACCGTCAGAGGGTGTGAACTAACAGGATCGGAATCATTAGTTATAATCAAACCATAAAACAAAGTTTCAAAACCATGAAACGTTTACGAGTAATTAAATGCGGAAGCGTAAAACCATAGAAAACAATGTTATGTCACGCAGGACGACTTAAAACCCAATGATAACAGTTTAAAAATAAGTTTGCATAATTAAAATGTTTCAAGCAATGCATGTTCCTAAACCGCGCGCCCGCCTCGGCTACCTGAGAATAACATGCTAAAAGTGTCAACACAAGGTTGGTGAGTTCACAGTTTATATAAAATAAAGCGTTTAGCGTTTGCGTTCAGCGGTTTGCGTACAGCGTTTTGCGTTACAGCGTTTTGCGTTACCAGATAGTGTTATGTCAATTATATATCTATAGGTAGCTAGCCTATAACACAAGTATCACTAAGTGTTCGACACCGAAGCTGACTGTTTATCATTTGCCTTGCCACCAGGTCATCCAGACCATGGTATGTGTTTAGCCAAGATTACACCCACTCGACCTCCAGTCGAGTTTAGCGTTGGGTGGGGTTTGTCAAACCCAGTAGTACAACTCAAAAATGACTCGCTATTATCCAATATTAAACGGTTCGATGTGAATGAAGGACTTTAGTTAACGCGTTTGCCACTTAGTCTTTACAAGTGATATATAATCTATATTAACAAAATCTTAAATGCGTTCCGGAGTATGTTATCTCCCCCAAGTGAAAAGCGTTTAAAAAGTTTAAAAGGGGAAAGTGAAACTCACTGTTTGCGAAGAAATTCCCAAATTAAATCACCAAGATGCGCGTCACAGAAAAACTCTCTCTAGCGTTCTAAAACAACAAAGAGATTTCTCTAAGTGTCGGAATATTATCGAGTCTCTAGACCCGCCACATAATACCTATGCACATAACATGTTTCGTGTTTCGTTTGTGAATCGTGTGTGACTTTAACAAATGTATTTGTGATACGTTACATGTGTAAGCAATTATTTACGTGTCATGTATTCATAAAGTACATCACTAGCAATTACTCCCCGTAAGGGCAATTTGGTCAACACATAACAATTAACTAGCCATTATTCCCCTTGAGGGCAATTTGGTCAAATCATGACAATTAACTAGCCATTATTCCCCATGAGGGCAATTTGGTCAAATCATGACAATCAATTAGCAATTATTCCCCGCAAGGGCAATTTGGTCAAAACATAACAATTATATAGCAAGTATCATGTTTCATGCATTTTCACAAAATTTAGCAGCTAGTTTCACCGAGACAGAATTCTACCTGAAAAACTAGTCTATTTCACCGATCATAGCATCACAATTAATTTACCAAAAATCATCACAAAAGCATATATGTCTTAGGTTTCCAGAACATATTTTATTATATTTTTATTCCACATAGGTTTCTCACAATCATCAAATCATTACAGCAAACTCATAACAGTCAAATTCATGCGCAACAGAATGTTATTTGAAATTTCCGTTAAACGAAAAATCCAATAAATGCAAGACCACTTGGGTTAGGTTCCTAACTCAATAAGTCAACTTCCAGAAGTGGAACCAACCCAATTGGTCTCGTAGTTCATGAGATATAACATTTACAAAACAACCTAACAGCAGGTCTAACAACTCAGCTTTGCACAACATTTTTGTAAAATCATAAAAGTTAACTTTTCCACGTCCAAAAATTGCAAATTTACATTCTTTAGAAACTAGACTCAACCTAGTTTACTGTAGTATTAATAATCTCAACCAATTTTCACATTTACACCTCGTTACAGTCAATTAAACATCAATAACACAATCTGTCCAGAAACTGTTTGCATCCAAACTCAACATATTAACTATCTATGGACCATCATGCATTCATATAACACTCTAGACTCCATAAACACTATCCATGCACATCAATTACACATTACATACATGATTAGGGTTTTTGTTTGAACTCAAATCAAAGACACAAGCAATTAACATGTAACAATATCCAATCTAGTTATCAAATCATCATACAATTAACAACATATACACATGAAATCGGCCCCTAGGGTTTACAATTAACCCATTAAACATCAAAATTAAGTATAAAGAATGCATAGGATAGTCGTTTATACCTTCCTAGCACCTTAATCTTCATCAAAGACTTGAGAACTTGATTGTATGTGTGTGTATAGGTGGCGGCAGCCGTGAGGGTGGGGAGAAGGAGAGTTCCGATCGGGGTAGGGGAAAAGAAAAGAAAACGTGATTTAGGGTTTATTATTATTATTTATAATAATCTATGTTACACTTTGGCCCCTCCACTTCTAAGTATTACTTATCTAGCCTAACTAACTTGTTTACATCTTAAGTTAGTGTTTATAACGATGTTATCACACAACACATAAGTCTAACACATAATTATCACATAATTACTGTTTTGACGTTTTTCGTTTATTCACCAATCGTTTGCGTCAACTCGTTTGCGTTTCGGTGCAATTCCCGAAAGACTACACATGTAGTAAGTGTTAAGCGTCATTTAAACCCTAGTTTAAATGTAATGAGGTGTGCGTTATAGATTCATTGATCTTAAGTTTGAATTAACGGAGTTGAGTTAACGGAGTTAACCTGAAATTGACGATTGTCACAATAAAAAAAGTTGTTTAAGCTATTTTGATTCTTAAAGTTTTACTTCCCCGCTACCTGTAAAAACGATATTCGTTCAAGGTAACTTTTTATTAACAATACTGTGCAAAATTTATATTACTTTATTTAGTTTTTAGTACTAAAATGTATGAAATATTTACCGATATTTTTACTATGGGTTATCGTTCGTTAACCAATCTTAACTAAAAACCAACTAAACCGAATCAAAATTACCGATGCCGAATTAACCGAAAAGTGAGTATCATTTATTTTTGTACCCTTGGTTAACCGAAATTTAATCAAACCTCTAACAATTCATATTTTCATGTTTTTCTAGGTTTTTTTTTCTTTCATTTCATGTATTTAATGTTTTATATCACCATTTCATGTATTCATACATTTATTTGATGTATTTATGCATCAATTTAATGTGTTTATGCATCAATTAAATTTTAGTCAAAATTTGATTTTGATTATAAACCGAATCGAAAACCAACAAAATTAAGCAAGTAACCAAATTGAATGACTAATGTAGTTGAGGCTATTAACCAAATCAAGCCAAACAATATACACCCCTATTTTACATCACATGTATGTGCATATGCCTCAAATGACCCCTTTTCTAATTAAAGAGGACTGTGGGCCAACCAGGCAAAAATTTAATTAATATTGGTAGTTGCACTATGAATCGTAACAAGTAAACACCATATATGCACTATGATCTATTTTAAGTGGAGTTGTGGAGGATGACTTGCTTGAAAGAATAATAATGGATGCATTACGAATTGTCTCCGGAGCCGGCTATGGGGTATGGCGGGGTAGTCGACGACCACAGGCCCGACACCCCGTTAAACCCGATTTTTTTAAATTATATTTACTTTTATGAAAAAATATATGTATATTCAATGTTTCAACACAATTACATGACCAGTAACTTGGTCTAGTAGTAATGGGTATGACATCTAACCAAAAGGTTGTGATTATAATCTTATTAGAGACATTTTTAAGCTTATTTTATACAGATTTTTTTTACACAACTCAAATCATAATAAAGTAAACCCATTTGGAAATTACATTGTTTAAACCCAAAAAAATGATCCTTTTATTAAAGGCTCAAAAATTTTTTGACTTTGGCTCAAATTTTTTTCACATTCTCAGAGCCGGGCCTTATTGTCTCCTAAAACACTTGTGGCTATAATTGGAGATTAATAGTTTGAGGTTACAAATTATATAATATGAAGTCATTTTAAATATAACTTGGTTTCAGAAAAGACGGGTTCTAATCACCAAGATATTTAACATGTAAGTTTGGTAAACAATCGAGCTTTACTTGTCCTCTAGAAAATTGTATACTTATAGCAGACAATAGATTGGCAGTGGTGGCGGTGGTGAAGGTATGTAGGGTAAAAGAGATAATAACATAGGAAAAAAAATAAAAGGGGTGAATTGAATGAATTTGGGGTGTTTCAAGGGGGAATAAAATGGACCGAGTAATAGGTGATTTTCATTTCATTAATCAACAAAACACCGCTTTTTTCATTCCCTCACAATGGACTGTTTTGTTTTGTCTCTTATGTTTGTATACCAAACACTAAGTCCAAGAACTAAAAACAACAATAACAAAAAAAAATTAACAAAATTAAACATGTGTGAAAGGAATCATAGCGGTGACTTTCCATTTCACAAAGGAAGGATTAGTATACAAGGATTTTACCACAAAACCAATATTGTAGATGTCGGTATTGGTTTCACCTCTAAAATTCTTATGGGTTCAATTAACTTTTATATGCATTGCTTCTACGAAAGCAATTAAAATCATTGGGTTTTCGTGAACCGAACGGGCGCCACTGCTGACAATTAAAAATATAATACATGAAATAACTCAGTTTGAAAAAAAAAATAATACGAGTTTTAATGTTGGATTACGTGTAGGGAAAAGCAATTTAATAGGATACTTAATCATGCATTACAAATGGTCCTCTAATTTATAGAGGGTTAGAATTGTTTATTAGTAGGGTGTATGGGTGTGATGAATTGTAGGTAAACCATACCTATGTCTCAAATGATAGATGAAATACTTCCTCGGGGGTGTGCTTGGGTGTGGTGTGGGGGTGACTTTAATTCCAAAACCCAATTTGGACATGAACGTTATAAAAGAAACGAGCTCTACAATCAATCAATCAATCAATCAATCGTGCACGATAGAAATCCAGTGAATAACAAGGCTATTAGAAAAGCAAGAGAATATGAGATGTAGGCAATTCATACATCTATTCATTTTGGTTCGGATTGAAACCATTTTTTGACCATGTTACAATCTGTGTTGGTTTGGACTCTGATCAATTTCGTTCGGTTAAGCGGGTTGGAACCGTTTTGGTGGAGAAAATTACAAACTGGTTCTGAACCTACGGTTTCAATCGTTTCCAAACTGGTTTCTACATAATCGGCTCCAAACCAGTTCGGTTTCGGTTAAATTTTCGGGTTGGTTCGATTAACTGGTTTTTTTACTCACCTCTATATAGTATAGATAAACATCACAAAGAGTCAAGAATAGAAAACAAAATTAAAGGTAAAATGAAAAGACCATTATAAATATAGGCGAAGTTAAGACAAAGTCGTATAACTACTCCTATGTTTTTATAAAATCCTTAACTAATCCTACGTCTTTAATAAGTTCTATCCATCGAGTATGCAATGCTAAATAAAGTCTAATAACTAATTGTACATAATTAATTAGTTTTATTGTAAAAAGCATGGTGTTATGAATAGTGGTTTACACATGGGTTAAGCATCAACGTACAAGTTATTTAAGGATGAGTTTTATAAATTCTAGTTTACAAGTGGGTTAAGCATTAATGTACAAGCCATTTAATCACTATCTTTTTTTTAAGTTACATGATGACTCTTAATGAAGTTATAATATGACCCTTCATATTCATATAGACTAACCATTTAAACCCTACACTTTTGCATATGTTCTTTTAATATATTTTTTGGCCCAACCACATTACGAAAATTGTTCCACCCAAACATTCTCCTTTTTGTTTTTTCGCTTAATTATAGCTTTTAAATGGCAAATTGAATTAAAATAATATCATCTTTTATATATTGGTCAATAATAATCTCATTCTGAGTTTTTTCCCTCTAGGCCTCTAGTAGTCCCGCCTTTTCATCTTTTTTGGTTTATGATCTTTCCGTTAAAAATAGCTAACGACATTAGTATAATCCTGACGTGGCTTGATGTGTTGGCATATGAAGTGCCTTTTTATTTTCCTTTTTGCCTTTAGCCATATTATGTGGATTCCATCACCCCATTTAACTCCGACGTACTCTTCACTCCTCAACCGGAACCACCGCCGGAATTTATTTTTTCTTATTTTTTTCTTGGTCTTTACTTTTTGGGTTTTTTAAAAAAAATATCTTTCCAACGTTTAGAAGTAGTAAAAGTTGTTTTTTTATCTGGGTCTTGGGTAACTGAAGGTGGGTTAATGTTGGCTGTTGAACTGGTGGTGGTGGTGATATCCGGTGGGTCATCGATGGTGAAGAGGCTGAGTGGGAGGAGGACGTCGTCAGAGAATAGCTGGTCGGAGGAATGGAAGGTGGGTTGTTAGAAAGATGGGTTTTTACTTGCCAGAATTCGAATTCCAGTGATCTGATGGTAGTTGGGGTTTCCATTGAATAGAAGAAAGTGGTTTAAGTTGAATTGTGTGCAAATGAGGGATTGTGTCTATTATTATTGTTAAATGAGGTGATGGCCACATAATATGACTAAAGACAAAAAAAGAAAATAAAAAAGGACACTTCATATGCCATTATATCAAGCCATTCAGCATTACACTAACGTCATTAGCTATTTTTAACGGGGGTTCATAAACCAAAAAAGATAAAAATGTTGGACTGCTAGAGGGAAATAACTCGGGTAAGATTATTATTGGCTAATACATAAAATATGAGATTATTTTAATCCAATTTGCCCTTTTAAAATATGATGTTTTACAAAACTACGAATACACCGTTGCGATATGATTCTTTTTATCTACTTCTCGATGAACGTTTCGTTTAAAACGAAAATGTTAGCTCCAAAATAGACGATGAACGTATTTGTTCTGGTCACGAATTGGTGTGTGGAATCCAACGATCCATGTGTGGTATTAGCGAATAAAAAAAATTATTAGTTTCCAAACTTTTTTTTACCATTTATAAACACTCAAGAAGAAAAAAATTGTTTTTACCCTATTTTTTTAAAACAATTTTTACCACCTAAAATTCTTCTAACATTGCATTTGTAAGGATTTAAACCACCACCTAACTTTTAAGGAAGCATACACAATATCACTAGAACACTATGTAATGGGTTGATTTTACTCCATTAATTCCATCTTGGTATTAAACATCCTTTTTATTTAAAAAAAAGTGTAGAAACAAACCAATGAACTCTAAAACCTTTCAACCACTTTCAATCCTTTTATTAGAAAATAACATCAAACCAAATAACCTAATGATAACATTTTTTTTCAGTTCCAAAGCCTTTTTCACAAGATGTATCGGAATACACTTTGGTTGTCGATCTAGACAACATTCTGGTTGTCTAACCGGCTATTATATCATATTTTATTCCGTATGAAAATGAGGAGGATTTGGATTGGTTAAATCATATATTATATATTTCTGTTTTTCTCCCTTTCTTTTTTCTCCTTAATTTCTATTCATTTTATTTATT
Source organism: Bidens hawaiensis (assembly GCF_021521415.1). NCBI lineage: Eukaryota > Viridiplantae > Streptophyta > Magnoliopsida > Asterales > Asteraceae > Bidens > Bidens hawaiensis. The sequence goes on from NW_027505632.1 coordinate 18,303, forward strand.
TATTTATTTATTTATTTTTTCAATAGACTCAAGAACAAAGCGTGACGGAAGGGATATAGACATATTATGAAAGATGATGTGAAAGGAAAAAAGGGTAAAAAAACATTAGGGGAGTTTGGGACTCACCCCATCCTAAGAATGATCGAAGCAAACTCTATGATTTGATTAAGAGATTCAATGTGTATTTGGTGTTATAGTAGGATTACAAGGTTTACATTCTTTTTATATATGAACCAACTTTAATACATTCACATATGCACCGATCATCCAAAGGCAATCAATTTATATTTAGTTGCAAGTTACCAATACAATCCAAAAGCAAACAATTTACATTTAGTTGCAACACTAAAATAAAACACAGGTACATCTATACCTTATTCCAACAATCTTTTCTATAATTTGTTTCTTTAACCCTTTTCTTTACTTGTGTTCAAGGACACCCTCCCGGAGCGAACCCTACTTTCCCTCCAGGCACATCATACACAACCTTCATCGTCTTTTGTTGAACATTCCCAAATATACCAATATCCGAATCATCCCCATTTGGAGCAAAAGCTAAACACACTTGTTGAACACCATTTGCATACAATATCCCTTGTGGTGCGATATCCACATTTGTATTCCCACCCCAAAACATAGTTATCTTTGGTATTGTAATTGTGGTAAAATTGCTTAGATCATAGCATGTATCAAGTATAGACAAGGCTTTCGTTAACGGGTACTTTGTCATTTGCGCTCTAAACGTCTGCCTTAGAGCTGAGTACGCCGTGGGAGGGAGTCGGGTAATAACTGTCCCTGAGTCTATAATTATACCTGATGTCTGAAACACTGTTGAACTTATTGGTAGTTTGGTAACACCAATGGACATACCTAATAGATCAAGACCGTAGAACGTGTTTTGTGAGGTGGAGAGTGGTGTGTACTTAACATTGCTAGTACTACTTCCACTTCCAAATGTTAAGTACCCGGTCGAACTTGATTTTGACGGGAGACAATATGAGAAAACTTGCCCATATTTGTTAGCGGTTTGTGACACGATGGAAAGTTTATCACGACCTAAACCTATCAACCCCGCGGCCCCACCAAAGAGCCCTTGGTTGTTTTGACCACACCCGAAAAAGAAACCATTAACTTCATCTTGTGAAGTTAGTGTAAGTTTCTCTTTTCCGAAGAATCCAACCGAGAATGACTGGTCTCCGTATTGTATGCCATATACGCATGTAGACGAGCTGCAACCGGGTGTGTTACCTGTGGCGGAGGTTAGGTCAGAGCAGTCGTTTGAGGAGCATGAAATGTTGGTGTATGTGGTTGACAAGGAGGGTGAAAATATGGGGTCTTTTTGGCTGTAACACGACCGTGCACATGGTTGGCATTGAGTCCAGGTTAAGTCACTGCCCGTGTCGAAAATAAGTGAAAGATCTTTTTTTGGTGTGCCTAATCCGACGGTCACGATGTAGTTACCGGATCCGATTGTGCTGCCGGATTTTGCAGGGAGTGTGACCTTGGAGCCGAGTGTGTCTTTGTTGTTTGTGTTGGTGGATAATCTATTCCTGATTGAGTCAACTCTAGATTGGTCATAGATGAAGGTTTCTTCGACGGTCAAAGGTTTGACATTGTCTTTACTGAACCTAGAACATGGTCCGTGTTTATGAACTACTTCAAGTGTCCCACTTTTCTTGACACCTAGTCGACCATGGATTAAGATCTTAGTTAGTAATTGGTTGATAAGAGTAAGAAACACATTAACCAAAGTGTGTTATGAGCATGTATAAGTATAAGAGATGACGGGGCACCCATATTGATAGGGTGTATGGCTTTCAAACCATATGACAACATCGCCGCCATCTCATTTGAGTAGAATGTATGCCTTCATTCCATGGCAAAAGTTCGTCAAATAAAATTGATTTCATGACAAAAGTTGAAGAACTAAAATGAACTAATAATAAATTTATTACACATGTGGCCATGTGGGTTGGTGTTGTCATTTTTGTTTATGAGGACTTAAAGGTATAAATGATATAACATTACAGGATTGGCCGTTATGGTTAATATCCATGAATACCCTTCCCCGCTTACAACTACTTGAGAAAATGATATTAGTTAGTGACACAGACCTTTGTAAAATTAAAGACAAATTTTACTATCTGTAACACTTTTATGTGAAAAATACTTTTTTTTTAAGTAAAATGACTGGTAACTATATTTATAAAGTGTTACATTAAAGTTACTAATATTTATTTTATCTTTAAGGTCAACTAATTTCAGATATAGCCTTCAGAAATAAGCTGACTGTTCGAGAGAAGAAAGGTACACCGAGAATTCGATGGGGAAATTTGAAGGACGAAAATCTCCTACTGTTTAAGGATAAACTCATACTGCATATGCGGGCTCGACTAAATGGGGACTCAATTCATATATGGGAAGCTATGGAGACAAAGATCATCCAAGTAGCAAAGGAGACTCTCGGGGTCACAACAGGAAAGACAAGTGGGCATAAGGAGTCTTGGTGGTGGAATGACGCAGTGCAAGACAAGATAAGGGACAAACAAGGATGTTTTAGGGAGCTAATGAGGTGCACGAATAAGGAGGAGCGAGTGGAATTGAGGGACAACTACAAAACGGCCAAGATAGAGGCGAAGAAGGCAGTGGCGGAAGCAAAGAAGGCGGCCTTTAAACGGATGTATGAAAGTCTAGAAACAAAAGAGGGGGAACATGCTATGTTTAAGATTGCCAAAGCCAGGGAGCGTAGAAGGCAAGATCTAGGACCGGTGAAGTTCATAAAGGATACAGATGGGCATGTACTGGTCAAGGAGCAGGACATCAAGCTAAGATGGCAAACCTACTTCCACAATCTTTTTAACAATGGGAGAGCTTACCAAGAAGAACATGACAACACAAACTTTCAACAACAACAATCGAATAACTGCTACTGCCGACGGATCACACGAGAAGAGGTGAAGGATGCACTTAGGAGGATGGGAAGGTCTAAGGCGGTTGGCCCAGACAACATACCCATCGAGGTGTGGAAGTGTCTGGGGGAGGAAAGAGTCATGTGGTTAACTACTCTGTTCAATAGTATTCTCAAATCAGGTAAGATGCCAGACTAGTGGAGGAGCAGCGTTGTAGTTCCTATCTATAAGAACAAAGGAGACGCCCAATGTTGTGGTAACTACCGAGGAATCAAACTACTAAGTCATACTATGAAGCTGTGGGAAAGAGTGATTGAGGTTAGACTTAGACGAGAAACTCGGGTTACGGTCAACCAATTTGGCTTCATGCCGGGGCATTCCACCATAGAGGCAATACACCTTATAAGAAGATTAATGGAAAAGTATAGGGAGAAGAAGCGTGATCTACATATGATGTTTATTGACCAAGAAAATGCCTACGACAGTGTGCCACGACAGGTGCTCTGGGAGTGCTTGGAGGGTAGAAGAGTGCCCAGGAAATACATAGAGATAATTATGGATATGTATACCAGGAGTGAAACAAGTGTCCGTGCGCCAGTGGGGGATACTGATTTCTTTCCTGTAGAGGTAGGTCTTCACCAAGGGTCAGCGTTGAGCCCGTTTCTTTTTGCAGTAGTCTTGGATGAGTTGTCAAAGTCGATTCAGGGGACTCTCCCGTGGTGCATGATGTTCGCAGACGATATTGTGTTACTAGCTGAGAAAAAACAAGATCTAAACATGAGGCTTGAGGAGTGGCAAACAACCTTAGAGACAAAAGGTTTAAAGATTAGCCGATCTAAGACGGAGTACCTCCACTGTGATTTTGGTGGGATAAACGACAATGAAGACGCAAAGATCACAATTGAAGGGCAGGTGGTCCCGCAGGTAACGAAGTTCAAGTATTTAGGATCATTTGTACAGAGCGATGGGGAATTAGACAGTGATGTGACCCACCGAGTTCAGGTAGGATGGTGTAGATGGAAAGCAGCCACAGGTATATTGTGCGACAAGAGTTTCCCGACTAAACTAAAGGGAAAATTCTATAGGGTGGCAGTTAGACCTGCAATGCTATATGGAACAGATTGTTGGGCCATCAAGAAGGCACAAGTGCGGAAGATGGAGGTAGCAGAAATGAGAATGCTACGTTGGATGTGTGGGCACACAAGGCTAGACCGAATAAGAAACGTTGTGTTTCGCGAGAGATTAGGGGTGGCGAACATAGCAGACAAGATAAGAGAGTGGAGATTGAGATGGTTTGGACATGTAAAGAGAAGACAGACGACGAATCCTGTTAGATCCGTAGAAAACATTACTATAGAGGGGAGGAGGGGTAGAGGACGACCGAAATTGACTTGGGATGAGAGGATTAGGCATGATTTGATAGACCTAAACCTCTCCGAGGACATGGTTGAGGATAGGAATTCGTGGAGAAGTAGAATTAAAGTTAAGGATTTTTAGAGAGAATTGAATACCTTAGGGCTTAGACTTAACTTATTTAGGTCACATACCATAATGGTATTTCCCTTACATATATTATTATTATTATTATTATTATAATTATTATTAGCTTTTATATAGCTGTTAAACTGTGATCTTATTATTAATATTATTATAATTAGTAGTAGTTTTTATATAACTGTTAAACTTTGATTTCCTTTATTTTGCTTCATACACATGTACTTAGAGCCGATGGTCTCTCTGGAAGCCACCTCTTTATTCCTTTGTATAGAGGTACGGTGTGCCTACATCCCACCCTCCCCAGACCCTACTTATAGCTTTGCTGTCGGTAGGATTTTACTGGACATGATTGATTGAACTAATTTTACCATGTGTTTCATTGTTTTGAATTTACTTTAATTAATGCTAAATTTTGTAAATTGAATATTCTAAGTAAATATACACGAATTGTAGTTATTATTTTAGTGATTGTCTGTTTAGAGTTACTTGAAGCTGAGAAAAATATCATTAAATTTGTAACTGTTTAATTTAAGTTTAACTTGAAAAACAAATAATTAATCAGTAGATAGTAATAAAGATTCGCATATCTTTCATCTAGATCACTTAGTTTTAAAGAATCTAATATTCGTAAAATAAAATTCACAAAAGTAGGACACCAAATTAAATTTAAGTAACTTTAGAGCATGCGCATTAGCATCTTCATTTTTATTTCCATATCTAATATATAATACTAGTTTTTATCCCTCATATTACGGGGTTGTTTTATATTTTTTGTTGTAATATTTATTTATTTTTTGAATTTATATTTTTTTATTGTATTAAAGTTAATAATATATTTATGGTTTGTTGATAAATTGTTTCACAAATAAATAAGATGTTATAACCCGGTTTAAAAGATATACGGTTTTGATGAGACCCAATACCCGTTATTTTTTTACAATAATATTGGTTTTTTTAATTATAAATAATATTTATGAAAGTTAATAATATACCTATGGTTTGATAAGACCCAAGACCCGTTTAGTTTTTTTTAACTATAAAATTGGTTTTTTAATTTAAATAATATATATATATATCCTTTTTAAAATAAATAAGATATTAATTTTTACTATATCCTATTTTATAGGATTTTTACATCAATAATTTGGTGAGAATAATTTTAATTTAATGAGATGTTATAACCCGTCTAAGAAATATCTGGGTTTGGCAAGACTCATACCCATGAATTCGGGTCAAATGTATGACAAGCCTCTATTTAAAAATCAAACAAATCTGGTGACTCAAAAAAAAGGGGAGCGATTACATCGCGACACGTAGGATTTTTATGTTTTCGTGTTACGTGTTGGTGAAAATGAAATGAACTAATAATCCCTACATCTAACTATACTATTAAAATAATAGAGTTTAACTCAACATGTCATCTTCCTATTGGTGTATTCTTAACATTTCCATGTATTACGAGGGTTGTTTTATATTATTTATTTCTCATATTTATTTATTTTTTGAACTTTTATTTTTTTTTATTGTATGAAAGTTAATAATATACTAATTATGGTTTGATGATAAATTGTTTTAAAAATTAATGAGATGTTATAACCCGATTTAAAAGCTATATGGGTTTGATAAGACTCAAGACCCGTTTATTTTTTTTATTATAAAATTGGTTTCTTAGTTATAAATAATATATATCTTTTTTTAAAATAAATCAAATAGTTTTTATCTCTTGTATTACGGAGGATGTTTTACATTACTCGTTTTTAATATTTATATACTTTTTTTAGTTTAATTTTATTTATTGTAAGGAATTTATAATATACTTAGAGTTTGATGATCAAAGGGTTTCACAAATAACTAAGATGTTATAATCCGGTTTAAAAGTTATATGGCTTTGGTGAAACCCAAGACCCGCTTATTTTTTACTGTAAAATTGTTACTTAATTATAAATAATATTTTTCTTAAAAAAGTCATATAATAATTTTTAGTATATCCTATTTTATAGGATAAGTCATCAAATCTTGTATTTCCCCCTTAATTACATCAGCTTCCACGACTCAATTCTTCATCTCCGAATTTTTTGGGGACGAAAAAGTGAATCCCATATTTGGGGTTCCAAATATTTATACCGATACAAAAAATACTTTGTATGGTACCGGTACCGGTACCGAAAATAAAAATTTCGGAAATTACCGGTACAGTACCAATCCCGAAACCTTAAAAAATCGGTATCGAATTGGTACTGACGTTACCGGATATCATTTGCTCATTCCTAGTTTTTATAATTAAATTATAAGGTTGAGGATGATAAACCTGTATGAATTTAGTAAATCACTTTAAAACTTGCTATGCAAAAAGTAAATTTTCCTTTTGTTTTTTATGTGTAATTAAGTAAACATTATAAGTTAATTTATTGTTTTTAAATGCCAAAAATCTTCAATACTTCTATATTTACATCTTTTGAGTGTGTTAAAACCAGGGATATCTTATTAAGATATAAGAGCTCCTATTAACTATTAAATGAGATAGCTCTACATTAACAAATCGTTATTATTGTTTTTTATTAACTAGTTTCTTTTAATAATGCTTGATGTCTTTTCTAATAATTATGATAATGATCTACATTTTGTTGGGTTCTATTACACTTACGATTTGATGTTGATTTATAAAACTAAAACACTAGAATCATTAACTAAGATTCCAAACAAAACCAACCAAACAAAAAACTACTTATTGGGCTTAATTATTATATGAATAAAATGAAGGCTCCTTTCCATGTGAATCTTCGATTAAACTAACGCAGAAAACCAAAAATGTTTTTGACATCTTTGTCATACTAGGTTAGTGACAATATACTATTATTATGGTCCACATGTTTGTGATATTTTTATGCACTGTATCCTTCTTAAATATTTATTTCGATTAAACTAAAGCAGAAAACCAAAAATGTTTTTGACATCTTTGTCATACTAGGTTAGTGACAATATACTATTATTATGGTCCACATGTTTATGATATTTTTATGCACTGTATCCTTCTTAAATATTTATTTCGATTAAACTAAAGCAGAAAACCAAAAATGTTTTTGACATCTTTGTCATACTAGGTTAGTGACAATATACTATTATTATGGTCCACATGTTTATGATATTTTTATGCACTGTATCCTTCTTAAATATTTATTTCAATTCGTTAATAGTACCATAAATGTTTTTAATGTTTAAACAATTTATAAGAGTCGTATGTTATTTGTATATAAGTATTAAAATAACATCGTTTTCATTTACTTTGCCCAATATATATATTTTAGTTGATCGAAACTAAAAAAATAAACATATTGGTTTATGTATCATAGTAATAAAACGCGTGTGACTGTGTGTATATGTATAGTCGTATGCGTATCTGTATTTTCAGTACCCCTATGTATAAATACTCCATATATAGCATCCACCTTATCAAAGATATCTTTTTATTTGTTTAATTTAGTTATTGATTGATCTTATTTTGTTTTCGGAGTAATAACGTACATGTGAAAGTAAAGCCCCACCATGCAAACTGTTTTCTAATTTCAATTATGTTCCTTTTAATCTTTTCATTTTGTAATATATTCATTTCATATAATTATTATTTTATTTTTTTACTTAGTCCTAACAATCTAACTATCTATATAATTGTCTATCATAAAATCCTATGTGTCGCTCTCAGGTTGTTCCCTCCATTCTCTAAAGCCACCAGATTGCTTGATTTCTAAATGGATGTTTCTCATGCATTTGACCCGAAATCGCGGGTATGGGTCTTACCAAACCCAGATAGTGTTTAAATGGGTTATAATATATCATTTATTTGTGAAACTCTTTCATAATCAAACAATAATTTTCGCGGGTCATGAGTCTCACTAAACCCCGATAACCCTTAAACGGGTTATAACATCTCATTTATTTGTGAAATAATCACTTAATCATCAAAGAATAATTTCCACGGGTTATGGGTCTTACCAAACCCTAATAGCTCTCAAATGAGTTATAAGATCTTATTTATTGGTAAATATTTTCATCCTCAAACCCTAATTTAATTTATCTTCTTTACATGTTCTCCATTGCTAGTCTATCATCTACATCGCCGGTTAGGTTCCGATATTACCCGCCATCGTCAACTACGTCAACGTCCCCTTTTTTTATTAGACAAATATATGTGTTCATGTTTGTTCATTTAAAAAAATCAACATGTTCGTGTTCATGTATTGTTGTTCGTTAAAAATCTAAAAACCTACACATCTCAATTGAAAATACCCAAACGCAAAAAAATACAATAACAAACTAATATATATGTATTAAATTAAAACAAACTACGTTAAAAAATAAAATAAATCATCATAAAATAGCAAAACGATTAAAAACAAAAACTTAAATAAACTCCCGTAACACGAGAGAATCAAACTAGTTTAGATTTATAAAGTACTATATAATATTTCAAGATATATATGTTGTCTTGTAATTGAATCACTGAAACAAGATTTTGTTTATAAATTAGATACGTATAAACAGTCAAATAAAATATCAATAAAACCGAGCAATCTTTTAAAGTTTTACTCATAAATTTTATAATTTAAATAGTAATAAATAATTAACTTATTAATTAAATAAATATTTATTTTATTCTAATTAACATAATAATACTGTTGGCCGGTTAATAGTTGTGTGGACATTCATGATCCCCGAAAGCCTCAATAATCTCATCATGGTGGTTGCTAGATTAGCAATATCTAGGGTCCAATTCTATTCTTTAATTTCTTGCATGAAATGGACTACTATATTGTATCCCATTATTTTTGAGAAACTAATAATAATAATAATAATAATAATAATAATAATAATAATAATAAAGTTAAATTAAGTGGTTGGTTATACCTAAAGATAAAATAGTGAAGTGTAGGGTTTATAGTTTATGTTAGTTGGCAGATCACATAAAACTTCATGTCATGAGGTTACTTATCTATGAATCCACCTTCGTGTACTTATAAAAGTTAATGATCGCTAGATACTCTAGTTAAATTTTTTAAAGCAAACAGTTAAGATAAAAGTTAATTATTATATCGTTTTCGGTTTTCATTGGAAAATCCTATTAAACAAAATCATTATTAATGCATCTCTCTCATTTTAACTATTCAAGATATATTCACTAAATGTAAGGGGACTTTGTTCTTAATATATACACCGTAAACTAATATGTACGTCACTAGTCCGTATTTGTCGGTGATCGAATATACGTGGGAAATGGTCATGATATAGATTTCACCTTTGTTTTTACTGGTGGTGGCTTCATAGATCAATGTAATTTCACCGATTAATTGTGCATGGATGGTTAGGTAATTACCATCGGAGTATTGTTGTTTTACCGGTAAATATACTGTAAATACTTATTGAAAATAAAGAATATCAATTCTTCCTACAGTAATTTTCAACATATTATATACAAGTTTTTAAAGTTTTTCAAATTTCGATTATATTTGATAGTGAAAGGAAAAATTAAAGTTTCAAACTACTATTGAAGATCTGTTGGTGATTTCCAACCAATGACTGACTCGCTTAACAATTTTTTCTATGGTCAGTTATGCGTGTTGGCAGGGCCCTGACTCCGAAAAAGCAAAAAAAAAAAAAAAAAAAATTGGGTCGAAGTCGAAATTCTTTTGAGTCTCAAGTAAAAGGAGTATTTTTGTTGGGTTTAAACAATTTAAGTTTTATATGAGTTTACTTGGTTATAATAAGGTTGTGTAAAAAACTTTTGTATAAAAATATGATTAAACATGTCTCAAATGAGAGTAGAATCAATACCTTTGGGTTGAGAGTAATACCCCTTTACCACTAGACCAAACTAGTGGTTATGTAATTAGGTTTAAACACTAAATTTACATATTATTTTAATAAAAATACATATAACTTTTATTTTTTTTAAAAAATTTCGGGCCAAACGGGTGTTGGGCCTATAGCCGTTGACTACCCGGCCACACCTTATGGCCGGCCTTGCGCGTTGGCTCGGTGATCATATGCTGATCATTAACGACAATATAACAATGTTCGGCTTCTTTTAAATTGGTACATTTGATCCCTAACGGGTTCACCGTGATCATATGCGGATCATTAACGACAATATAACAATGTTCGGCTTCTTTTAAATTGGTACATTTGATCCCTAACGGGTTCACCGGGTAATATGTATACCAATGAACTTTTTATCAATAAAAGTATGTTTTCCTATTAGTGTTAACTAGCTAGGTATTAAGGTCACCATGTTATGACGAGGGCTTTAAATCGTACAAAAAACATGTCATAACGTTGAATTGTGCACACATATTGTTGCAAGCTAACTTAATTGCGCATTGTGGCATGTCACAACATGAAATAACAAAATTTAGACCGAGAAGGAATACAATATCGTAGAAAAGATCAACTAACCAAGTTGTAACGGTAAAAACCCACGTAAAATAACGAAATTAAAAAAAGAAACTAAAAAATGCTTTAATCACTTGTTTGTCTATTCTTAAATGATTTCTCGTTATCACCCGCATCAACCTCTAACCTCTACAAATATATACACAAACTTACAAGTGTACTGATAAAAGCACATACATATACATCATTCATACAAAAGGTGTGTTCAACTTATAAATATTTAAACACCATTTTGTTTACTAGTAAATACACTCTATATTGAATTCTTGAGTCCACAATTTATATATTTATATACCCTTACAAACATTATAAACCTATCAATAATACATGTATTAATTAGCTAGTGAAAAGTATTTATAGAATCATTTAAATATTACATGATATTCACTAATTGATAAATGTATACACCAGTGAATAAGACGTATATTTATTGCTTTAACGATATCAGCGTAGCACAATTCGTAGAAATATATAAATTGTTACATGATTGCAACGACTATATAAAAAAAATTAACCTGTAGCAGAGGGGTTACATATAGATGATGGTAAAAATGAACTTAGTTGAATGGTATGAAAATGGTGTGATACTTGGTCACTTGCCACCAAAGCAAATTGTTTTCTTGCAAAAGCCAAAACAAAGAAGAGAGAACAAGAAGACAGAAGCAAGGTGAGGGAGTTAGAAGATGATGCCATCTCTTCTTTCTCAATTATGATTCTCATATTCCTTCACTCACCATTATTTATAGACATCACGACCTCATATTTTCAAATTTCCAACCTCTTTCAATTTACATATATAGTTGGGGAAGGTTCATGTGCATTTTAATCTTAACATGAGAACATAGGAAATAATAATAATTTATAAAAAAATGAGAACGCAAGAAACAATACCAACTACAATACCAACCTACATAAACAATGATTTATAATAACAAAGAAAAAAACCTAAAAATGCAACAAAATAATAAAAATCAAGAACAAAATAATAACAGCAAATACCAACAAATATTATAACAGCAAAAGAAACAAATCTAATAATAACAACAAAATATAAATCAGCAAATACTTATAACGTCTCATAATCGAAAACTAGCAAATACGAACAAAAAATAACAACAAACACCTATAAAAATAAACCTAATAATAACATCAATTTGGTTCTCACTATTTTCATGTTAAGAATAAAATGTATTTGATCCTGTTTCTATAATCAACTATTATTTAATATATATATATGTACACCTAATTAAAAATTTCCATTAGGTGCTAGGATAACATATTAATTAATAAAAATATGACAAACATACTCTATTTGGTACCAGAACAACCGAAAAACATCTCCAGAGTAATAGCTTTTATTTGATGTATTTAAGATGTTGGTTATGTTTGACAAAACTAGTGGGTGGCTAGAAGATGGTAGTTGTAGCTTTTTTTAAACGCTATTAGTAGGAGCGTTCTAATATGAAGTTTTTCACCTAATCTAAAAGCTTCAAGTTTCTTCAATCAAACAAAGTTTTTTATTGAGTGTGAGTTTTTTCTTGAAAACTTAAAGCTTAAAGCATTTTAAAACTTCCTACCAAACATACCCGTTGTTGTATTTTCATATACATGTAATTAAACTGTAAATGTATAAAATATAAAAGAAATTTGGGAATTCAATTGCGTAGCTAATAGCACCTTTTAATTGATGTATATTTCTGGTGTTAGTGTCTATTGTTATATGCTTTAGCAATTAGTTAAGTAAAAAAATAATTTTTAAACAATAACTAAAGAAAAAAAAATATACACTAACATGGGATGTACCTAATTGTAAATAGGGGCGCACCCTTCAACCATCCACTAGGATAAGAAACTCATCATTTGGACCTCTTAAGTATTAAATTATATACACACACGCTTTTATCTCCCGTATTCCGGGGTTGTTAACATTATTTGTTTTTAATATATATATATATATATATATATATATTGTTTGGATTTTAATATTATTTATTATAAAAAAGTTAATAATATACCTAGGTGGCGTTTAGTATGCGGAAATTAATGATAGGGAGAATAAAATAATTAATTGTATGAGAATGAAAAAAATGGTGTTTGGTTGCTCAATGAATTAAAATCATCTATTACACATGGAATATCATTTGATCAAAACTATTTATTTTCACCTTATTTTTTTCATTCAATGCATCATTCAACGTACTTTCTCAACGACACCACCACCTAACAACAACCGCCACTACCATCACCACCACCACCTCCACCTCTACCACCATTACCAACGCTACCACCGCCTCCGCCTGATCACCACCGCTACCACCGTTGTCGCTGCCTAACCACCACCACCTTTGTTGCCACCCTACCATCGACATCACTATCAATGCTACCACCGCTTGACCACCGTCACCCCCACCACCACAACTACCACAGCCCCTGTCGCCTGACCGCCACCACCACCACCACCACCGTCGCCACCAACACCACCATTTTTGTCGTTGGAGCTCCCACCAACAACGTCTCCATTGCAGTTTTTTTTTTCTTTTGGTAAAAAGAATATATTTAGAAAGGAGTGTTTTTATTTTTTCTATTTCAATCCTACAATTTTTTTGGATACGAAACACATAAAGTATTAATTCATTTCATTCCCATAGGTTTCACAAACAAGACAAATGAATGGTTATGATCCATTTCATTCCATTGTACATTCTATTCCTTCTCCCATTCCATTCCCCTTCATTCCATTACCTCCGACCAAACATATGCTTAAGGTTTGATGAACAAAATGTTTCACAAGTAAATGAGATTTATAACCCTGCTTAAAAGCTATATGGGTTTGGCGAGACCCACGACCCACTTATTGTTTTTTACTATAAAGTTGTTTCTTAATTATAAATAATATTTTTTTAAATAAGATATTAATTTTTAGCATATCCATATTTTATAGGATTTTCATACCCATTATTTGATGAGATTAACTTAATTTATTTAATAAGATGTTATAACCCGTTTAAGAGCTAGATAGGTTTTGTGAGACCCATACCCGTGAATTCGGGTCAAATGCATGAGAGACCTCAATATACAAATAAAGCAATATGGTGGCTTGAGAAAAGATGGGGAACAACCAAAGAACTTTTATTGATTTCGTTTATATATATTTAAGATAATACTAGAGAGGTGCTTGTACGATATAGCAAAAAAATACAAACGCTAATAATCACGTAAATGTTAGTTTTTAAAAATTAAAAAAAATTAGGAAAACCATTATCAAATTAATGAGAATAACATGCTCATTTTTATATTGTAATATTTAAAAAAAATTGTTAACGTATGAAAAAAATTATAATCGTTTAAAAGCCTGGACATAGAGTTAATTTTTTTTTCTTTTTGAATATTCTCATTTTTTTTTATTTAAAAACATTAATTCTCATTTGTAACACAAAAAGATCCAATTATAGTAGAGAGACATGCAAACGAGATCTATATTTATATCCCCTAAACCTTTACATGATTTAGTTTTGAAGATTCAAACCTTGATTTAAATGATTACTTTGTTTAATGGGCTTAAAACCTTTTTATCACACTCTGTAGCAGGACCCTTGACGTATGACTAGTAGTTGACATTCGTTTTATTTTCATTTGTTTAGAGTTTTACGCTGTGAAATAAAGTAATTCTTTAAATATTTATTTTCTTAAAAAGGAATTTACAAATCCTTATCATATTATAAAAGGAGCCATAGAAAAATATGTCTACTTAGCTGCCAAATAATAAAAACATTATTTTTTTTAAACATTCAAAAATCACCCAATAAAAAATCTTAACATCTCAAATAATAGTTTGTAAAGTGTATGAAATCCATATGATGAAGAGAGAGTGCCACATGAAGTAGAAAGAGATGAGAGAAAGTTTGTATTTACAAACTTCTCTTCGTAAATATAAAAGTAAGAGAGGAAAGAAAAGAGAAGAGCGAGATGAGAATGTGGTGAGACTCTAACGATGTGGAGGTGTTTGAAAATAAAATCACCTTCACAGTTGGAGATGCTCTAAACAACCCTACCTAGCCCCGCCAAATGCACACATGGTCCGTTTTACTAGTTTTTGTTCAAGAACATTTTTAAAAAATGAGCATTAAGAATGACTCCCACAATAAATAAAAACAACTGACACGGAAAGAAAATAAAATTAAAAACTACCTTAAAAACATGTTATTCTGGATGCTCTTAGCCTATGCTAAATGAATTAGGAGATATTAAATTGATATTTAACTCAAATTATTAATTTTGCAGCAAAATACAATTGTATGAGGAAATCAATCATGCATTCATGCCCTTCAATTTTCATGGCTATCCAATTCCAATAGTTTTACGTCACTGAAAGAGAATGACGTTGACCAGTTCTTCACGTCAGTAATGGAAAACATTAATATTATGATAAACCTATAATTTAAACATACCTTTTACAGCAGAGAGAATAGCCACATCTAATGAGAATGATCCAGACGACATGATTTCCAGTTTGGTCGAGTTCCCTTTTAGGATGTATGTTAATGATAGGATTAAGGTTCTTGAGAAAACCGAATATATGGAGAGGGCAAGAGACACGATTTTTCCTTTGTGTGTGTCTAGGGTTATGTTATGATATTAATTAATCTCTCCATATATTTATTTACACTCAAGGGGGAACCCTTGATTAGCAAGAAATGGTAATATGGTTCATCAACAATAATATAAGTGTATTGAAAGGAGATTTATGTGAAGTGTGATCTATACTCACTGGTTGGGAGGTTGCTGGTGATCGAGCTCATTGTACAGGTCAATCACGAGCCCGTTCACACCGTGTCTAAGAACTGCAGCTTTGGCAAGCCCGAGCACCCATGATGCTCGGTAGGCAATCATTTTCACACCTATTTCATCCCCTTAAATTTTCAGCATAAAAAATCTCATGTTGTAATTATGTTGTAAAGTTAGTAGGGGTGTAAAAGAGCTGAGCCGCTCATGAGCTACTCGAGACTGGCCCGTTAAAGTCTAAACAAGCCAAGCTTAACAAGCTCAATTAAAGGCCAGAACCGAACGTTCAGTGAAGCGTTAGTGAATTGCTCGGCTAGAAGTTTGTTTATTTAATAAGCGAATGAACATAAACAATTTTTTTTGTTTATTTAGTTAAACGAACGAACATGAACACATGTCTCATTCGTTCATTTAAATTCGTTTATGCTCGTTAATTTTGTTTGTTTATGTTTGTTTATTTCTATTTCATTCAGTTTAGTCTGTTTTTGTTATTTTTTAGGCCCAACAAAATGATGTTCACGTTTACTTAAATCGGTGTTCACGTATAATGTCCAACTATCTTTATTCATCCTTATTTAATTATGCCCGCCCGTTTATGATCGTTTATGTTTGTCAACCATTTGTTTATACTATCAACGGACCAGCATAAACGAACACGAACATGTTAATTTTCTTCACGAACAAACATGAACAAGAAAACCCCGTTCGTTTAAATTTCCGTGTTCGATCTTTTGTTTGCATAAAGTTAAATGAACACAAACATGCCACGTTTGTGTTGTTCAGTTCGCTTAATTAACAAGCCAAAATCAAACTTTAGACATAGAGCTCAAAACGAACCAAGTTCGAGCTCAGCACGTTTAGACCCCTGATAATTTGTGAAACTCACCGTATGAGATGAAAAGTATCAGTCAACCATTTCTTTCCTTCTTCCAATTCCTCCTTACTCATTCTTTCAACAGATTGCCCATACCTAGGATGAAAAAATAGCAATATTTTAGGTCTTTTTGAATTATTAATCCTTGAGTGGAAACTGGATACCGATTCTGACATTTGAGATGTGTTATTAATATAATATTTTAGTCCTAACCCGTTCGGTTTGATCTTTGGTTCAACGGTTCAGCTGTATTTTAAACACCCCATAAGTTTACTGTTGATGTTTAGTATTTCTCTTGGGTTTTGATTATGCATTATGTGACACCCCGCACTTTCACGTCAACACCGTTAACCCAAACTTCGTTATCTTACACGTCATGCATAACATTTACCCGAGTCATCCACATGAGTCTGTCGGTATGCGTTGGTGATTAATGTTGAATCAGATATGTTTAAATAACTCGGATATAATTATTATGTGCAAGATGAGTTTTTGTGTTACATGATTTAGTATATTATGCTCGCTTAACCTGCTTTCAGTTGTCATGTAAAAGTAATATATCAAGTATGTGTTTATAATATTATCTATATGAAATTACACGTTAAATGATTATGTGCTTAGTTCGTAGCTTGTTGTGTGAAATTTCGATCAGTAGCGCGTAACTTCTACGTTTTAAGTTTTTATGGAGTATTATTTACAACATAACAACGAGAGTTAACTTTTATAAACTTGGACTAACGTTTTAGTCATAGCGTTTCGTTATAACCCTGTTCGTTGTTAAAAAGTTTGTTTAAGTCAAAAATTGATTCAACAAGGACCATTCTTGTAATTTAGATTATATTTATATTAAATAAAATAACCTAAACCCTAACTCCTCCTAACCAGCTGATTACGATCGTGAAACCCCAACCCAACCTTCATCATCTTTAATCAAGCCAATTAAATGCAATTGATGGTGTTTCTTGATCATCCATCAATTCCACATGCATAACAGTAAGATTGATCTTTAAAGTTCGTTTAGTTTTATGTTTTTAATAAGTTATTGTGAAACCCTAGATGTTAAATCTCTGTAATATCGATGATTATGATGTTAATTGATGAATTAGAACCCTAGAGATGACATAAACATGTTAGGGTTTGAGTTTTGATGACAACAGTTAGCTGGCGGATTCGTTCTTGTTTATTGTTTGGTTTGTAACTTGATGTTAAACGATGATTCTTGATCGATTTTTGATTCTAGGATATAGTATTCTGAGTCTAGTTTCCAGAAAGGTAAATTTTGTAATATTTGGACAAGGTTTGAATAGTTTTTATGATTTTACAAAAACATATGTTAAAGCTGATGCGGGGATTCAAATTCTGGTCTGTTTTCCCGACATCATTACTTGAGATTAACAAAGCCAAATGAGTTGGTTCCACTTCTGGAACTTATAATTATGATTTAAAAGACAACCCAATTGGCCTTTCACAATTTGGATAAATGAGTTGAGAGAACCATGAAATAACTTTTTGTTGCGCAATATGCTGAACTGTTTGTACCTATCTGCAATGATTGAATTATTGTGAGTTTTGTATGCATGAGAAAATATACTAAAAAAATGCTTGAGAAACCTACTTCTTATATGCTACTGTGGTAAATTTTGTACAATTTATCCTTAAGTTTTACTTATTGAATAAAATCTGTTTGTATATGCCATAATCTGTCCCGTGAACTAAATGATCATAAGTTGAGTTGTATGATGAATATTTGGCTTATTTTCCATGATATGATGTGTGAATACATGTTAAGACTTTTTGGTACAGTTGACATTACTTATTATCACCAAAGAGTCATCGTGTCAAGTTTTTTTTTTTGTGTGTGAGCCCATACTTGGGTTTAAGAGTCATGTGTTGTTGAACACGTTCTCATATCTTAAACACTTGTACTAGGTAACGGTTAGCGAGTCAAGTGCAACTTTTTGGCTTTGAGAAAAGTCTATTACACGCGACACCAGGTGAGTTCATGCTTTTTTTCCTATTTGTTTTCTGGAGAGAAAACACAAAACTATTTTCGTATACTTGTTTTCTAAAAAGAAAACACCAAACATTTTCCTTACTTGTTTTCTGGATTGAAAACACTTTCGTATACTTGTTTTCTGGATTGAAAACACAAAACATTTGCGTATACATGTTTTCTGGATTGAAAACACGGACGCACTTACATACTGGTTTTCTGGAGTAAAACGCAACAACTTATTTTGGATTTATGTAATTTATTATATATCACAAGTTTATACTAGATGCCTTTATATCACTTAAAGTCCTTACGTTACCTTGAACCGATAGGATGAGATCGCGGGGTTATATGGAGTAGTACTACTGGGTTTGACAAACCCCACCCCGGCTAGTCGCGTTAGCACGGCTGTGATGTCGTAAAACGGGTGTTATATTTACCTAACTTTTATATGCCAGTGTTGGTGATAGACCTGGTAAGAAGGCATACATACAGTCAGCTTCGGTTCAAACGTCTAGTAGCTTGTAAATGGGTTAGCTACCCTGGTATATTTTAAAGATGCTAAATCTACTTACACATATACTACTTATACTACGTATACTACATATACTATTTATACTACTTTTTACTACAACTTTTGAACTCACCAACCTCGTGTTGACCCTTGAGTATTTATACTTGCCCAGGTTGCTAGATGTGCTAAGGAGTGGGTTACATTGCATATGTTAGGAGTCACAGTTGTCGTATGAACTTTTATTTCACGTTGTATTCATTTGATAGGTTGTGCATGTTTGAGCACATGGTTTATTATTTTAAAGCATTTACTTTACGCTTTCGCAAAACTTTAAACTCTTTGGTTTGGTTTGGTTTTTCTCATGTTTGAATGATACTTAAATAATGTTTTAAATATTTTAATTGGATGTTTGGTATAACAAATGAGCTAGATCCTGGTATGTCACGTGCCTCGTGGTTAGACTCCGTTAGTCGAAATTTAAGGGTGTGACACATTATTATGCATCACACTTCAAGAAACATGCTTTACATTGTATAACCGACGTTGTTGTTGTTTTATCTTCTGTTATCAGTACTAATTGGTCAATTTAGGCCTAAAATACAAAAACTGGATCATAAACGCTCTTTGGCAATGTCGTCGTCCCTTTTCCCCAATCCTCAACCATTCTAAATCCTGCGATCGATGAACCCTAACCAACGTCAATTTAGAATTGTACATGCGGCTAATTGGTTTATGAAACTGTTGGGTTTTAACAAGATTATCAAAGTGATAAAATCCTTATTTTACCAAAAACGCAGCGGATATAAGTTTTAAATCTTGTTAGTTTTAGTGTATAGAACCAATTCAATACATGCAAAAACCCAAACCCGGATCCAAATACGAATTACACACTATCAAACACATGCATGTCACTATAAGTTCATGCATGTTAAACTACCTTTCAATATGAACAAATACCGGGTGAAAGAAATGATGATTGAAAGGAAAGAACTTGAATATGGAAGTTCCTCAAGCTAGCATACCCCAAGCATCCAACAACACACCTCTAGCTAGGATTTTGGCACTTGAAAAACACCTTCTTCCTTGGCTTTCTTCCTTGGCCTAAATTATCAAGAGAGAAAGATAGAGAGAAAGCTTAAATGTTACTTGTGAATTGTGTGTATGAATGAAAAAGAAAGATATTGTTTTTATTCAAATGCTTCTTTCTCTCCACCAATAAAAACCTTTGCATGTCTCCACTCACTTATAAAATAATAATATATTTGAAAGAGAGGGGAGGTGGTGGTGGGCCCCTACCCCATGGTATTATTATTATTATCTTTTCTTTTAAACATATATATATATATATATATATATCCATACATATATACTTTTATAAGTTTATAACTTATAACTTATAAAACCTATTATATGTTAAGAGACATGCTTGGTTATTATTGTTTACATATTGCTATTCAACCAACTTAAATAACACTATGTAATGTTCTCTCACAAAACATAAATCATCCATATGATTTGTTTATTACACAAGTACATTTTATTTAGAAACCCCTTTCTAAATAACTCAAGTGTTAATATTCATTTGTTATGATCACATCATATGTAAACGAATATTATCGGTGTTTGTTTAGCTTGTTATTGGGTATGACCCGACTTGGATCATAACGTACTAGCCACATCAACTCTAATATGTGTCTTGGGCAGATCAATTCCAACAGAAACAACAAGGCGAAATAAAAAACATAACTAAATACACAAATACCTGAATCTGAATAATCGATAAGAATCCTATGTTTGGATCGGTATGATGGAGATTTAGGGGATTTAAGAAAATGCGTTGGAATGGTTTGTAACGGACTTGTCATTAAAGCCAGTAACAGACGATTCCTTGAATGCGCCTGTTAATATAAGTAACTGGCGGTGTTTTGAATGCGCCGGAAATCAACATACGTCAGGAGTCTTGCAGGAGAATGAGGGAATTAAATTTAGCGGCGTCTCCTGGAGTGAGAAATAGGGATTGGCTAAATTACCATATAGGTAATATAGATATAGATATATCGATAAATAGTGTATTGCTCACCAGCATTCGTTTTGATCAAATCTATTTTTATGCATGCTACAGATTTACTTTTATGTGTCTTGTGAAGATTGATGGCTCATCACTTAGAGTAAACCTTTAAAATAAAATTGTTCCAATATCCAAATACAAATTTTGATCAAATCCAATCACTAGAATATCGAAGTCCTAAGGCGCAAGTATGACCCTCATGCTTCGGCCTTTTAAGGAGTTTCGTGAGTGGGTCCGCAATGTTTTGATCAGTGTGAACTTTGCGAATACATATCTTTCCTTTTTCAACTTCATCCCTTAGGTAGTTGAATCTCCGCTCAATGTGCCTAGTCTTTTGATGTGCGCGGGGTTCCTTGATTTGAGCAATCGCACCCTCGTTGTCACAAAAGATTTCTAGAGGGTCCTAAATGGTACGGACTACCCCTAGATCGGTAATGAACTTTCTAATCCATGCAGCTTCTTGAGCTGCCAATGAGGCGGCGATGTATTCTGATTCAGTGGTGGATAAGGCTACCACATCTTGTTTTGCACTCTTCCATGAGACAGCACCACCATTGAGAACGAAAACGTATCCCGATTGTGATCGAGAATCATCTCGATCAGTTTGGAAACTCGCATCAGTGTAACCCTTTACAACGAGTTCCTCATCACCAGAGCCATATATTAGAAACATATCCTTAGTCCTTCTAAGGTATTTCAATATGCTCTTAACAGCCATCCAATGGCTAGTTCCCGGATTTTGTTGGTATCGACTTGTCATGCTCAAGGCGCACGACACATCCGGTCTAGTGCAAATCATGGCATACATGATGGATCCTATAGCAGATGCATATGGGATACCACTCATTTTGTCTTGCTCATCCTTTGAGCTTGGACATTAAGAAGCACTCAACATCGTTCCTCTTTGAATAGGTACCAAACCTTTCTTAGAGTTTTCCATCTTGAACCTTTTCAAGATCTTGTCTATGTATGCACTTTGATTCAAACCTATCAACCGCCTTGATCTATCCCTATAGATCCTTATTCCCAGAATATAGGCGGCTTCACCAAGATCCTTAATGGAAAAACAGCTTCCAAGCCAGGCTTTCACACCTTCCAAGGTTGGAATGTCATTTCCAAACAGTAATATGTCATCGACATATAATACCAGAAAGGTTATGATGCTCCCACTAGCTTTCTTATACACACAAGCTTCATCAGCGTTTTTGATGAATCCAAATTTCTTAACTTCATCATCAAAACGGTGATTCCAACTCTTAGATGCTTGTTTCAATCCATAGATTGATTTCTTCAACTTGCATACTTTGTTAGGATGTTGTGGATTGACAAAACCTTCAGGCTGAACCATATAGACATCTTCATTAAGATGCCCATTTAGAAAAGCAGTTTTGACATCCATTTGCCATATCTCATAGTCATAATATGCGGCTATGGCAAACAATATCCTTATAGACTTTAGCATCGCCACGGGCGAGAAAGTTTCATCATAATCAACCCCTTGAGTTTGAGTGAAACCCTTTGCTACAAGTCTAGCTTTATAAGTATCCAAGTTTCCATGCATATCAGTTTTCTTCTTGAAAACCCACTTACTTCCAACCAGCTTGGAATTTAGAGGTGGAGCAACCAAGTCCCATACTTGATTGTCATGCATGGATTGCATCTCAACATTCATGGCTTTTAGCCATTTGTCACAATCAGATTGCGACATTTCATCTCGGTATGTGGTGGGTTCATCCGAATCTACCACATAGCATCCATCCATGAAAAATCCGTATCTCTCAGGTGGGGTGCTAACTCTACCAGATTTTCGAATGTTTTGTGTGTTTTGATCAACCATTTGATCATCCTCAACAACCTCTTGTTGATTGCTAGTGTCAACCAAACGTGTATCGGCTTGTAGTTCTCGATCCTCTTCGAGTTCTACAGTTCTATCAGTTCCTTCCATAAGGAACCTTCTTTCCAAGAACTTAGCCTTTCGAGCTATAAACACTTTATGCTCGCTTGGATTGTAGAAATAATATCCCATCGAATCCGTGGGATATCCAACAAATATACACTTAGTGGATTGACATTCAAGTTTGTCAGGGGTTTAGATCTTAACATAAGCCTCACAACCCCATACCTTTAAATATGAAAATTTTGGAGCCTTTCCATGCCATATTTCAAAAGGTGTCCTATCCACTTTCTTGGTTGGTGCCATATTTAAAATACGGGCAGCGGAGATCACAGCAAAACCCCAAAATGATAGAGGCAATGAGCTTCTAGCCATCATGGATCGAACCATATCCAATAAAGTTCGATTCCTCCTCTCGGACACACCATTATGTTGTGGTGTTCCAGGTGGAGTAAGTTGTGAGACAATCCCACAACTCCTAAGATGTTCTAGAAACGCATCATTGAGGTATTCACCTCCTCTATCAGAACGTAGTATTTTGATTGTTTTGTTGAGTTGATTTTGTACTTCATTTTGGAAGACTTTGAACATTTCAAAGGCCTTATTTTGATGTCTTAACAAGAACACATACCCATAGCGACTATAATCGTCGGTAAAGGTAATGAAGTATCTTTCACCATTTTTTGTCGTTGTCCTAAAAGGTCCACATACATCCGAATGTATGATACCTAATAAGTCTTTCGCCCTTTCATTTGTTCCATTAAAGGGTTCTTTGGTCATCTTTCCCAATAAACAAGATTCACATTCATCAAATGAATCAACATTTGATTTCAAAAGACCATTTTTTCGAAGTGTATGAATACGATTCTTTTTTATGTGACCAAGACGACAATGCCAAAGAAAAGTATTTCTCAAATCCATTTTGAGTCTTTTGGGGTTAGCTTGGTACAACGAGTTATCAATGTATGAGTCATCATGAATTAATTTATAAATGCCATTAAACGGCATCGCTTTAAAATAAAAGACATTATCCATGAAAACATAAATACCATTATCAACAAAAAGTCATAACCAGATTGTCTTAATACAGAAACAGAGATAATATTCCTAGTCAAACTAGGGGAATATAAAATGTTTTTCAAAACAATTTCCAAACCATTTGGAAGCTTTAAAACATAATCTCCTCGGGCTTGGACGTCAACCTTTGCTCCATTGCCCATGAAAAGACTTATATCTCCTTTCTTCACTTCATTTCTTCTTTTGAACCCCTGCAATGAATTGCATATATGAGTTCCACATCCGGTATCCAATACCCATGTGTTAGAAGAAATAATATTAAGATCAATGTGAATCATGAAAGTTGTACCTGAGGTTTGCCCCGCATCCCTCTTAGCTTTCAACTCCTTGAGATAGGTCGGACAGTTTCTCATCCAATGACCTATCTCACCACAACCAAAGCACGGATCCTCAGCGCTAACCTTTAGCTTCTTTGGTTTTGGTTCCGCCTTTGCCTTTCCCTTGAACCCCTTCTTGACTTGCCCCTTGCCAACGGAAACCCTTGCCTTTGGTTCCGGGTGATGCCTTTTCTTTGAGCCACCCTCATTGATCGCAAGAACGGGTAAAACCTTTTTACCCATGCCGGCTTCGGCTGTCTTAAGCATTGCGTGAAGCTCACTAATGCTTTTGTCCCATCTGTTCATGTTGTAGTTCATGACGAATGTCTCAAACCTTTTAGTTAAGCCATTTAGGATCAAATCCGTGGCTAACTCTTTTGAGACGGGACAGTTAAGCCGTTCAAGCCGATCAATGTGGCTCTTCATCTTAAGTACATAAGATGAAACAGATTGGGTTTCTTCCATATGACATGCATGAAGCACTCGAACCGTTTCGAATCGCTCAACCCGAGATTGAGTAAGGAACATTTCCTTAAGCTGGGTAATCATGTCATACGCCCCATGATTCTCGAAATCCTTTTGGATCTCGGGAATCATTGTTCCCAACATTAGGCAAGAAACTTGCACCGAATCCTCGTTGTATTTCAGCCAATCCGCATAGGCATCCAAGTTGTTGACATCGGGTTCATCGGGAATAGGATCGTCTAATATATAGGACTTCTTTTCTTGCTTGAGAACAATTCTCAAGTTTCGATACCAATCCATGAAGTTGTTAAAGTTTAGACGATCCTTATCCAGAATGGATCTTAGTGATAGATTATGCACTTGTGGGATAATTGCGTTCGGTGCGTTGTTTGCGGCCATCTAAAAGAATTTTAACAAAGTTCAAATTAGTATTTTCGATATTAATAAAATTTTAATCTTTAATACCCTTTAATGTCTCCAAGACAATTATTGATTAAAATCTAGAACCCAACATTTCATTCAAATAGTAGTTAGGTGACCTTTATCCTACTATTCGAATTAACAAGGTAGTCAACGTTTGACAATTGCAACCCTTTGCAACTTCTAGTTTTATGGGATCGGTTAATCATCTTATGTTTAGTTGGTATGTTAAATCCCATCAACACCTTTGAACGCCATGTTAAGGTGATCCTATAGTCATGGTTTCAAATCAAGTCGTCCTACTTATACACACGTGTGAGTTTACTCATACAAGTGGTTAGGTGATCCTAATGCCAAAAGTACTTGTAAAATCACCTTAAGATCACAAGTTTTCTTAAAAGTGCTTAGGTGATCCTAACCCACTATCAAACTACAAGTGACTTAGGTGTCGTATAAAAGGATGGTGTTTAACTTGTTTTAAAAGGGATTTTAGTTTTCTAAATTCTAGATTGGAAAACTATTTATTGTACCTTTCATTTGCATGCATTCAAATGTATGGTACTTAGTTGAAAAACCCATTTTCAAAATTCCTTTTAATAAAACCCATTTTATTATGAAATCATTAGCTATTAATAAAACCAATTTTTATTACCTAACGATTTCTAAGGAACCAATTTTATGCTAGTTGATTTTAAGTTGTTAAGCAAACCATATTGCAAATAATAAGTAAATCAACCATGCAAGCATAAAATATACACAACCACAAGTTCATAACCATAGCCTCCTAATGTTGACCACACTTGTTGACCGAAGACAAGTGTGTCAAAAAGTCTCTCCTAAGGGACCCAAAAGAACATGCACTTGTGTCGGTGAACTCCCACTTGATTCCGCATCCATATGCTCCAAGTGTTTACTCCCGGTGTTGTGGTCTTCATCATTTTATTTTGGGCTTCCATCCATGCATCTTCTTTTACAAAATATATCCTAATACATTTTTCTAGTAAAAGAAATACATCTAATCTACTTATTATTACAAGCCATATGAATGAATAAATAGATTACAAACCCAAATAAATATTACAACCAAATCGAATGAACAAACAACCAACACAATCATTCAACCAAACACAAGGCCATGGCTAGGTTATGAACATCTATTACACATCCAAATATGCAATAATACAAGACCAAAATGGTTCCCCTTTTTGCCTCAAAACTTTCGGCCAAGCTTAAGCAATCCGAAAGTTTCGGGTTTTGTCCAAACAAACTAAACAATCATCCAAATGACTTGGTTTTTCAAGATTACCACATGCATGTAAAGTATAACCTTGAAAAACCATGGGGTAACCAAAACCCCTAAAATTTTCGGCCAAATGGTGAAACCCACCATAAACCCGAAAAATTTTGGGTCTAATGAAGCATGCATTCGTATAAGCGGCTCTTGATGCCATTGTTGGGTTTTAACAAGATTATCAAAGTGATAAAATCCTTATTTTACCAAAAACGCAGCGGATATAAGTTTTAAATCTTGTTAGTTTTAGTGTATAGAACCAATTCAGTACATGCAAAAACCCAAACCCGGATCCAAATACGAATTACACACTATCAAACACATGCATGTCACTATAAGTTCAAGCATGTTAAACTACCTTTCAATATGAACAAAAACCGGGTGAAAGAGATGATGATTGAAAGGAAAGAACTTGATTATGAAAGTTCCTCAAGCTAGCATACCCCAAGCATCCAACAACACACCTCTAGCTAGGATTTTGGCACTTGAAAAACACCTTCTTCCTTGGCTTTCTTCCTTGGCCTAAATTATCAAGAGAGAAAGATAGAGAGAAAGCTTAAATGTTACTTGTGAATTGTGTGTATGAATGAAAGAGAAAGATATTGTTTTTATTCAAATGCTTCTTTCTCTCCACCAATATAAACCTTTGCATGTCTCCACTCACTTATAAAATAATAATATATTTGAAAGAGAGGGGAGGTGGTGGTGGGCCCCTACCCCATGGTATTATTATTATTATCTTTTCTTTTAAACATATATATATATATATATCCATACATATATACTTTTATAAGTTTATAACTTATAACTTATAAAACCTATTATATGTTAAGAGACATGCTTGGTTATTATTGTTTACATATTGATATTCAACCAACTTAAATAACACTATGTAATGTTCTCTCACAAAACATAAATCATCCATATGATTTGTTTATTACACAAGTACATTTTATTTAGAAACCCCTTTCTAAATAACTCAAGTGTTAATATTCATTTGTTATGATCACATCATATGTAAACGAATATTATCGGTGTTTGTTTAGCTTGTTATTGGGTATGACCCGACTTGGATCATAACGTACTAGCCACATCAACTCTAATATGTGTCTTGGGCAGATCAATTCCAACAGAAACAACAAGGCGAAATAAAAAACATAACTAAATACACAAATACCTGAATCTGAATAATCGATAAGAATCCTATGTTTGGATCGGTATGATGGAGATTTAGGGGATTTAAGAAAATGCGTTGGAATGGTTTGTAACGGACTTGTCATTAAAGCCAGTAACAGACGATTCCTTGAATGCACCTGTTAATATAAGTAACTGGCGGTGTTTTGAATGCGCCGGAAATCAACATACGTCAGGAGTCTTGCCGGAGAATGAGGGAATTAAATTTAGCGGCGTCTCCTGGAGTGAGAAATAGGGATTGGCTAAATTACCATATAGGTAATATAGATATAGATATATCGATAAATAGTGTATTGCTCACCAGCATTCGTTTTGATCAAATCTATTTTTATGCATGCTACAGATTTACTTTTATGTGTCTTGTGAAGATTGATGGCTCATCACTTAGAGTAAACCTTTAGGATACTTTAATAAATTTATCGTTAATGAAATTGTTTGTATTCAATCTTGAACAAGTTGTATTTGTGATTATTGAATGAAATAAACGAGTTGAGTAAATATTGCCACTTTAATAGTGTCATAGTGTTCTTGAGCAATCCGTTGCACCCCGGCATGTTCTTCCGCCTTTGGTCGGGGTGTGAAAATCATGGACCTTTCCGAATGCGATAAATAAACAAATGAGCATGTAATCAACTAGCATATAAACATTCGATTGATCAAAAACACAATACTTGAGATTTGCAAGTAATGTAATTAAGATATATAGAAGTATTCTAAGGTACGCATAAGGTCCCTAAAGGTTTAAAATCTGTAAAATAGGGGAGTGGTTACTCACTTTATTAATTAAGCAAGTTAAACAATAAAATAAAGATATTAAAAAGTCCTGAGTCTTAAGCGAGCTGACTGATCCAGAACGAACTGACCTGGAACTTTTAGACAGTAAACTATAATTAAAAGCGAGAAATAGCCGCTAGAATCAGATCAAACGGATGAATAAAACTCAAGTTATGAGATTTTTAAGATTTAAACGAGCTGGTATTGTTCAGAATCTGAACTTCGAGTTGGGAGTCATGTTCTGACAAGTACACTTTAAATTTCAAGACAAACATAAAAGTCTTCTAGCCTGAACGCTAGTATTGACCAGAAGATATAGAAATTGAGTAGTCAAGTGTGTTTGACTATTATGCCCTTAAAGGGGTCGGAAATCAATTGACCGAAAAAACCCAATCAATTAGTAAAATTGATTCAGGAATTTTGTTAGTTCGACAAAAATAAATGTTTTTCATGAAGACAACTTACCCAGAAAATGAATGGAACAATGAGGAAACACGAGTTAAAGGGTCTTGAAGCTTGAAAGTCAAACCGAAATATGAAAGTTCTTGAAGAAAACACCATGAACCATTATGAACTGTTTTTTAGAGGTGGGGGATAATATTCCAGATTATTTTAGAGTTTTATGATGTGTTTTGATTAATTAAAACATTCCCAAAATCGTTTATTAGGTAATTGCTTGTTTAAGGAAACCGAATAAGCTTATTATAACAAAATCGAACCAATTATTAGTCAAAATTCGTTTTAATATTAGAGATAAGAATATAGACATGTTATAATAATATTTAACTTATCTTGGGGCATAAGTTTCAGAATTTGGGTAAAAAATAGTCCATGTACATTTATAAATGTGACTTTTAGTCGTTTTAAACGATTTTATGGGTTCCTAAAAGTTTTTTGACGAGTTTGAAAGTTAAGAATTAAGAAGATATAAAGTAAGTTTAACCAGGTTAAATACTAATAAATACAAAATATAAATAATTCAAAAGATATGAATGACATTCCGAGTCGGGTTAAACATAAATGAATTTAAATACGAAAAACCCGAGATGTTACAATGATTAAGACACTTGAGGCTCCCACTAATCTTTGATATCTCTAGGAAAGCTACAAGAGAAATTTTAATGATGGATGCGGGAATTTTTCATATATACATTAGACTTGATTTGATTTCCTTAACATCCATATGTCATAAGAAACTTAGGAACATATTTTGTAACATCCCGAAATTTTTAAGAATAATATTTAATATATTATTTATTTATGGTGGAAAAATTTACTTGAGTTAATAGAGAAATAATAAAATAATAAATATGGAAGGATAAGTAGGCTAATTAGATGAAATTAATTATGGAACAAAAATGAAAGATGAGCCTTAGGTCTATAGGCTTAAAAGACTATAAATACTTTTTAAACCCTAATCATTTCCAATTCCATCCAATCTACACCTTAGCCTACACCATCAAAACACACACTTAAACCAAACACTCTCTACACCACCAATCCATCTTTATAATTTCGGATCATATCAAATAAAGATCAAGTTTGTTTATTATCTACAATAAAAAGAGATCATCAAAGCTTAACTAGGACAAACGTTAAGCGTCCTGATGATATTACTGAGGAACGTCTTTATCAGAATATTTTTGCTTCTCACTTCGGGCAATTAGCAATCATTTTTCTATGGACTTCCGAAAATCTCTTTCATGTAGCTTGGCAAGGAAATTTTGAGTCATGGGTACAGGATCCTTTACATGTAAGACCTATTGCTCATGCAATTTGGGATTCTCATTTTGGTCAACCAGCTGTAGAAGCTTATACTCGAGGGGGTGCTCCTGGGCCAGTGAATATCGCCTATTCTGGTGTTTATCAGTGGTGGTATACAATCGGTTTACGAACTAATGAAGATCTTTTTATTGGAGCTCTTTTTCTATTATTTATTTCTGCCATATCTTTAATAGCGGGTTGGTTACACCTATAACCGAAATGGAAACTGAGCGTTTTGTGGTTCAAAAATGCAGAATCTCGTCTCAATCATCATTTATCAGGACTCTTCGGCGTAAGTTCCTTGGCTTGGACAGGGCATTTAGTCCATGTCGCTATTCCTGCATCCAGAGGGGAGAACGTTCGATGAAATAATTTCTTAAATGTATTACCACATCCCCAAGGGTTAGGCCCACTTTTTACAGGTCAGTGGAATCTTTATACTCAAAATCCCGATTCAAGTAGTCATTTATTTGGTACCTCCCAAGGAGCAGGAACTGCCATTTTAACCCTTCTCGGGGGATTCCATCCACAAAGCTAAAGTTTATGGCTGACTGATATGGCTCATCATCATTTAGCTATTGCATTTATTTTTCTCATTGCTGGGCATATGTATAGAACGAATTTTGGGATTGGGCACCTAAAAGATCGTTCCGTTTAAGGTACATGTTATCCTAAAGATCGTTCATTCGATATTAGTTTCCTATGAAAAATTATGGAACCTCAGACCGAGGTATAAGAGTTAATAAAAATATAAGCTTGATGTAAAAGTGTTTGCATCAAGTTTAAATAATTTCTTTGGTACATTGCATTAACTGCGCAGCAATATTATCTCGTAATTGCGTTATTTTTTATTCAACTTATTCCCAAACTTTTCCTTAAGAACACGTCCTAAGTTGTCCCATGAATCTTTTTGCAAACTCAAACATTTTCTACCCACCTTGTTTACCTCTTCAATGAAAGTCTCTAATAAGCATTTTAGATGCTCATTTGACCATTGTTGTTTCTCTCCTATTTCTATTAATCAACAACCAAACCAAAACGTAAGCAATATTCAAGTGCTTAATCAACATTAATCAACAAAAAAACCTAAAGATAAATAAATCAAACCTACTAAAAATTCTTCACAAAACCAAAGACATAAACAAATTATTTACAAACAAACCGAACCGAACGAACTAATGGTAATCAAACCTATTAAAATTCTTAACAAATCAAACAAAAACCTCAATTAACATTAATCAATAATAAAACCAAAACCTAAGTTAACATTAATCAACAACAAAACCTAAACATAAACAAATCAAATCTACTAAAGTTCTTAACAAAACCAAAGATATAAACAAATTATTCATAAACAAACAATATTACTCCAAAGATAGAAAAATATTAGTTGTTTTAATGTAAGAAATTGAACATGTTGTTTGATAGTGGACAATAAAGGGCGCCGAAGGAAGAGCCGTGGCTGTGGAGGAAGGAGGTGGAGTGTGGCAGCCGGGGGGTGGGGGTAGGGTGGCCGGAGGTGGGGTGGAGGGTGACGGCCGGAGGTGGGGAGAGGGGGTGACGGGAAGAAGGTTGGAGAGAATGAGACTAGGGTTTGGAGGTGAAAGATGTGGAGATAATATCATGACCTGATGTTGGTGAAAGATGTTTAGAAGATGTGAGAAGGGAGTGGTCCATGTCTGCACGAAAAAAAAGGCGCGCAAACATTTTTTTAATGAACTGTCTTTCGAAAAACAAACAATCTACAAACCTCAATCTCTACACAGCGCAGGCAAAAGAGACCAGAAAACTATTTTGTGAAAAAAAAACAAACACCACCTTAATGTCTATTGTTAAATGTTTTAGCATTTAATTAGAAAAAAAAACATATTTCCTTTTAAACAATAACTTTGAAAGAAAAACAATGTACACTAACATGGGATGTACCTAATTTTGAATAGTGGCGCACCTTTCAACCATCCCCTGGGATGAAGTCATTTGGACTTCTCTTAACTATTTAAAACAAAACTATTTTTACATATATCATTTAACTAGAGTAGTTAATTAGGATGTTAACTAATACTATTATCATTTATAGAGTTACTAACAAAGTTACAAATATAATTTTAAATATTGTATTCAATGATGTTTTTAGATATACGTGAATTATAAAATTCTATTTATCATTATTTTTATCTTATGAATACGTAAAATATGTTATTATATATATTATTGAATTAAACTTTTTGTTATATTTTTTAACCAACCGTGTATTACACGAGCTATATCATCATCGTACTCAGTATATCCCACCAATAGCAAAGCTATGGTAGGGTCTGAGTAGGGTAAGATGTAGACAACCTTACCTCTACCCTTTAGAAATAGAGATACTGTTTCTAGTGAGACTCCCGGCTCGATAGTAGTTTTGCATCAAGCCTTGGGCAAAAGGCATATAACACTCAACCATCGGGACACCGCCTATTGGTGCATATACCCTTGTCTTTCGGCTATCAACGCCACCACATGATGCTTGATTAACCTCTCGCCACTTTTATCGTTGTTTTCACGAGATTAGTAAAATAACGTCAAAATTAGTGCAATTTCACTTTTGCCCATCCGAGGGTTCACACATTTATACATTATATACGCGCACCGCAAGCAGAGCGATATTACACGATATATATATATGTATGTATATATATATATATGATAAGTATCATTACAAAACTCTTAAATTATTTAAGAATTTGAATAAACTCTTAATAAGTGACGTTTTTTTATAAAACTTTTTATATGTTAATGTTTTTTGAGTGTAGTTTTATCACTTTTTACATCTATATTTACTATTACAATTATGAAAATTAGTTTTTAGACATATCAATTTTTTTACATATATGTAAATTTGATATTACATAAATTTTACATATATGTAACCTTGTGATTTATATATATAATTAAAAATTGATATATGTATATATATAATATGATTAAACTAGTCTCAAACAATGTCAATATATGAAAAAAATCAAAAAATGTTTGGTTGTTGTAAGTTACTAGAAGTTTATAATTTTTTTGGAGTTTTGAATACTAACCATATATATATAGGATTAGGATCATGTGAGAACCATTTTAAAATTGAGAATTTTGAGAACCATTTTGGATCACAAAAACCTTTTAAAAAATTAAAAAAAATTATAAAACAAAAAAAACGTGAAGATAAAAAAATTAAAAAAACATTTTTTTTATTTTTCATCCCAGTTTCATAAAAAAAATAAAAAATATCGGTTTAGCAAAATTATACACACACATATATATATATATAATACTTATTTTTTAGATTTTATACATGTTATTCTTTATACATGCATATATATATATATATATATATATATATATATATATATATAAAAGAGTGGGATCTAGGGAGAACTTATTTTAAAGAGAGAACTACTAAATAATTATTTTTAACTTTTTTAAAAATAATATTTTATGGCTTTTTTCTTTACTCCTTCTAATAAGATGACGTTGTTCCTAAAAAAACGTTGATGTAATGCATATGTGCATTAATGTGTATTACATATATAAAATAGTGTTTTATTGCATATAATACAACACAAATGCGTTATCTAATACTCATTATTGAATATATGCAAATACAACACTAATAATTGTATGCAAAACACACTATCGCATATATGTAATACAACACTGATGCACATATGCACCATATCGATTTTTTTTTTATTTTTTTGTATACAATATAACACTATTGCAAATATACAATACAAGCAACTGTATATATGTTATTCAACAATATTTTAAATATCAAAATGCACATTATTGCACATATGCATTATAAAAAAGTCGATGTATTGCATATATGCATTACAACGAGTTTTTATTTTTTATTTTTTTTAATTTTATTTTTTTTGTGGTGAAAAATAACAACATATAAAAAGGATGAAAGAAAAAAATGTACAAATATTTTTTTTAATTAAATTAAAAATACTTCATAATTAGTTCTCTAGTTCTCGCTTGATATTTTCCCCACACACACACACACACACACACACACACATATATATATATATATATATCTTACTATCTGTATAATTGCCTATCATAAAATCCTACGTGTCGCTCTCACGTCGCTTCCCACCTCTTTTAGAGCAACCAAATTGCTTGATTTCAGAATAGAAGTCTCTCGTTGATTTAGCCCGGTTTGACCCGTTTAACCCTTCAACGGGTCATAGCATCTCTCTCAAATAGTATAGCCTATGGGTACCTTCTTCGCTGCGAATCTCTCTTTCACTAGGTCAAACCCTAAACAATATCTTTTTCCACGACCTTAATATCAGTAACCATCTTTCAAATAAACACTACTACTAGGGTTTAATCAATCACTGGCGGAGCTTCTCGATTGCGTCAGAGACATGCTAATCAAATGGGATTTTGATGGGATAATCATCAACTACGACTGTGATCGATGGTTGGTGTTAGAAATAGGTTTGACCAAACTCTATCATTAGCACATTATCATTGAACTCACTAATGGTTAGTAAAATCTCTCAATTTTGTGAAATTTTATATTTGAATCAGAATTGTAGATCATATTGTTAGTTTCAACACGTACGATATTTTTCAGTTAGCAATTAGGGGTTTATATTTGAATCAGAATTGTAGAAATTAGAATTTATGAATAGTATTAATGTAAATAAATATACCTTTAGAATTTATTATCAGTGAATTAAAAGTGGAATAGTATTTTTCGTTTATTTCTAAAGATTGAATAATCAAAAGTGGAATTTTGGCAATGTACCTGTTTAAGCTTTAAAATTCATGGGTATGGGTCTTGCGATGGGTTTGGATCACACTTCTCAGTATTTACTTATTTTTAAGACATTATCAAATTGGTCTCGATCAAAACGGGCAGTCTAAATGTGTTATGATAAGAATGAATTTGTATATAGAGAGAGGGAGTTTATCATATTTCATATTAGTTATTTGGGTAACTCCGGCTAAAGATGACCCAGAAGAGGAGACAGTGACATTGAAGCTACTAAAGTAGATGATGCAATTTCACTCGATAACGTGACTGGGAGCAGTATCACAGCCTCAAAAATCTGCTTTTGGCTATGGTAATTCACTCTTTTATGTTTTATGTGTGTTTTATGTGATCATGCTTTCAAAAATAAGTGATTCAAAAACTTAAAAAGGTAATTTAACTAATATTCATCTAATTATGAGAATAAGAAAGTATGAAAGATTTTGACTACAATAATATGGTCTTATGTGCATCATTTACATTGATTGGTGATGCAGATAGTGATCAAGTGGATTAAGAGAGTCGTTTACTTATACAGGCTGCCAGAACATCATAGTAGAGTTGCATCAGCAACTATATTAATATACGGATCATACGGTCTTGGTGTAAGTTTTAGTTATATTTGTTTAGTTTTTCATTTATGTATGTTACAAAGATATGTTGGACACTAATTCATTTATGTATGTAACAAAGATATCATCATCATCATCATCATCATCATCATCGTACTCAGTATATCCCACCAATAGCAATGCTATGGTAGGGTCTGAGGAGGGTAAGATGTAGACAGCCTTACCTCTATCCCATAGGGATAGAGAGGCTGCTTCCGGTGAGACCCCCGGCTTGACAGTAGTTTTGAATCAAGCCTTGGACATAAGACACATAACACTCAATCATCGGGACACCGGCTTATTGGTGCATGTGCCCTTGTCTTTCGGCTATCAACGCCACCACATGATGCCTGATTAACCTTCCGCCACTTTTAACGTTATTTTCACGTGATTAGTAAAATAACGTCAAAATTAGTGCAATTTTACTTTTGCCCACCCAAGGGTTCACACATATATACATTATATGTGCGCACCGCAAGCAGGGCGTCGTATGTAACAAAGATATGTTGGACACTAATTTGTTTTCATATTTTGTTTAGGTGCATAATGTAGAATCTGAAATTGATGCTTTGTGTGTCGACCCTTGGTTTGTCTCTTTGAACGTGATTCATCTTATATGGCTTCATTTAATGTGAAAACACAGCTTTAATGAACATTGTGTTATTTAACATTATGCATGACTTTTTCGTAATTCTACACGACATTCTTGCAAAACGAGTAGAAGTGTCGGATATTCATCGCGTTTAAGATGTAAAGGTTCTGTTAATGAGGCATTTGGCTGAAATACCTTTGATTTTAGAAAGCATTTTGGCTCCGTTTATATGTTTTAACTATGGCATTTGGCTGAAATACATTTACTAGCTTGCAAAGGAGAATTGTAGGTTTGCATCTCTTTTTTCTCTCTTTTCTTAACTCTGCATCTCCTTTTATTATTCTTTTTTCATTTTTGTCATATTATAAAAAATTTATCTGTGAGTTTTTTAAATAGAAAGGTGAGTACTTTGATCAAGAGACAAATGAATGGAGGGCTAGGGAAGCTTCAAGTGCTTTTAGGTAAATATTGTTGCTTCTACAAATCATAACTTTCTTTTTGTGATCTATCCATTTTTGTAAGTGGTTGATACATCAAGTATACATTTTTACATTTTTTTAAACCCCAAAACCGAGATCGTCAAAGATAGCTCTTTGTTGGATAGTCAAGCTAAACCGCACGGAAGCAGATTTAGTTGGGTGTAGTCTTGCATAATAATATCTTTTTATACAAGCACTTCGTCAATCAAATCTAAGGCAGTAAGAATTAAGAAGGTTCATTTGGGAATATATGCTTGCTTTAAATTTGGATTTTCGGTTGAATTCAGATTGCTCGAGTTTAAGCCTAAATCTGAACAGAACCGCTATGTATTAACAGTTTGTGATGATACCCTTACAACCAAAATCCCAACATCCTATAATAAACAAATATGCATAGCACAAAAAATATCATGTCATCTTAGTAGATGATACCCTTTTTTTAAGTTCAATGTGTAAACTGACTTGGGCTTAAATTAAGTGTTGAAACTGATTTGAGATTAATAAATTGACAATGTTGATGTCGCATTCTTGGCATGGCAACTGACGTGGATTGAAATAGGCAACCAGGTGCGGCAATGACTCTGAGTCGTTTATTTCTTTTTTATAATATCTTAATTTTGAATGTATTCGCATGTTGTTTGAGGTTATTATGTTGATTTGATATTAATTTGATCTCATTAATCTGGAGTTTTTATTTCTGCAAGTATTTGATATTAATTATGATATTTTATTTTATTTGCAGAATTATATTAAAATCTAAGGTCTGCAACATTGAAAGAAGGAATTTGGAATACTTCTCATGTGGAATTGGTCATTCCTTTTCATTTTTCAACTTCTGAATCATATTAAGTGAGTTTATGTTCAAAATTAAGATCACTTGTGTGCATCATGGAACAAATTTACCACTAGCCCACTAATCAACCACCTGTTCCATTTTTATATACAGGTAATTTGTGAAATTGAAGTAATTTAAATTCAACTTGCACATGATTATAGCATCAGTATAGATGAAGGTCTTTATTTTAAATTTATAAAGGTCTTCTTTGTCATATGTTTCTATAAATTCACAACTCGCCTGTGGGCTTTGTGGATGTTGAAAAAGACCCTCTTATTGTTATATATACACATAAATATATTTTTTAGCATGTGTGTGTGGATCTGAAAATACATTTAGCTTCTGTTTTGTAGTCAAGAGAAGCAACAAGTGAAAAATGTTTATTGCAACGTATTTGATTTTAATGACATGAGTTTTAAATGCCACTTATGTCGTATTATCTTTTCTCTCATACTAGACATTGAGGGCTTGGTGTCTCATAATGGCCTCTTATAAGCTTCATTTATTCTCTTACAACACCATAACTGAGTATACTTGACTAATTGTTTAATACCTTGGATAATTTTCTCAGGGTAAAAGTCAAACGAGAAACTCAAACCTTGAAAAATTCAAACTTAAAAAGTAATCTTCACACAAAACACAGGCTTAACCAGTATATTTAGTTATATTATAAAATTTTTAAATTTTCATATTAAACATATTTATTATTTATATTTGCCTAACTTTAACTTTCACGTCAAATAATAATATCAGATAATCTTTTTACTCCATCTAATAAACCATGTGTTTCTAATTAATATCCTGTAAATGTGGTTTTGATTTGTGAATATGTGATTATTGATTGTGTGAACTTTGATTTCTAAACCATAAACTCAATTCGAACAAAACTGTTACCAACATTTTTGTTCAGTTTTATTAAAGCTCACAGTTTGTCTAAAAAAACGGGACAATGGTCACTCTTATTTTGAAGGTTGTTTTTTAATTGAACGTGGCATGTAACATAACACTAATGATGGGGGCACATTATACGTTGTTGAAACAACCAAGTGAAAGAACATGTAGTGAAATGTTTTGTTTAGAAACACATATATAGATGCAAAATTGCAAACAACCCGCGTAACACGCGAGCTAAAAATTAGTATATATATATATATAATGGGGATCCTAATAGAACGTTTTGAAATTGAAAAGTTTGAGAACCATTTTGAGCCACAAAAAACCACTTAAAAAATATTCTAATAAAATTGTAAAACAAAAAAAATGAAAATTTTTAAAAAGTAAAAAAAAAAAACTTTTATTTTCATCCAAGTTTCATAAAAAAAAAAACTAATTATACACATGTATATTTGAATTTAATCTCGATTTACATAATGTACACATATGTACATTATCATTTATCTTAATTGTTATATAAATATATATATATGTATGGTGTAGCGAAAAAGACAGTCACTAGTAATCACGTAAATGTTAGTTTTTTTAATTAAATAAATATAGTAATATCATTCTCAAATTAATAAGAATGACATCCTTCATTTTACCGTGTAAATTTTTTTAATAAAGATAGAGAAAATTATTGTTTGCGTTCCTATGGTTTTAGGGCGGATGCACAATTAGTCCTTGAATTTTTTTTGAACTGGTTATGACCTTGTGGTTTCAGCAAGGAACCATTTGAGTCCATGAAAATGTGGAATTACCCTTTTTTATGAGTCATATGATTCCTTGTGGTTGAGTGATTACTCTGTTTTAGTCTCTTTTTAAAAATTTCTCCAAATTAAAGAATTAACCACTAAACTATAACCAATCAAGCCGTAATCAACCACCAAAACTATAATCAATCAAGAATAAATGAATCGAAATTTTTTTAACAAATATAAAAAAACCAAACTTTTTTTTTACAAAAATAAATGAACCGAATTAATTTTTTTTAACAAAAATAAACGAACAAAACTTCAATTTTTAACAAAAATACGAATCGAACTAGTTTTTTTTTAAAAAGTTTGGTTCATTTATTTCTTGTAAAAAAAGCAGTTTGTTTCGTTTTTTGTTAAAAATTAGTTTGTTCGCATTTTTTTTAAAAAGTAGTTCGATAAGTTTTTTTTTGTTAAAACGAATTGTTCAGTTCGTTTAGTAAAAAAACTAGTTTGTTTTTTTTATTTTTATTAAAAAATGTATTTTGGTATTTTATTTTTGTTAAAAAGGTAGTTTCGTTAGTTTATTTTTTGATAAAAAAGTAGTTCGGTTAGTTAATTTTTGTTCAAAAAATTGCTCAATTTGTTTATTTTCGTCAAACAATAAGTTTGATCCTTTTTTTTGTTAAAAAGTAGTCTAATAACTTATTTTGTTAAACGAAATGAACTAATTGTTAAAAATAGTGTTTCGTTTTGTTTAGTGTGTTAAAAAAATAGTTTGGTTCATTTATTTTTGTTATAAAGTAGTTTTGTTCGTTAACTTTTATTGAATAGTTTGTTCGTTTTTTTTTGTATTTTTGTTAAAAAAATTAGTATAGTTAATTTATTTTTTTCAAAAGGGAAAAGGGACTCAAGGTGACCAATTATGAAAAGTTCAAGGACATAGAGTGACAATGTGTGTGTGTGTATATATAAGTGAAATGTCGAATTTACCCTTAAAGCTAATAATGTTAATTAATAGTAGTGACTCTTTAATCATCTGCATTTTAATTATTATACAAACAAGTGACCATTATGTTGAGTCAAGGGGTTACACATACAAAGAAAGACTGGATGTGTTTTCAGACAACATCGAAAAACAAATGGAAATTTTTGGAATCAAATCACTCAAGAGGTTGCTATAGTGCTCGTGCCAATTCTACAACACGAACATTTCTTTGTGGTTACCTTCAATCTTCAAACAGGAGTGACAGAATTACTTGACAACAGTTCAATCAAGAAATACCAGATGATGCAAAGTTTGAAAGCTTAGAAGACAAATCAAAAGCAATTAGAGAGAATTTTGAAGAAAGATACGGAAAGACTCCTGATATACTGGTAAACATATATACCTTTAACCCAAAAAACATACATACATGTTATAAAAATTGTCAAAATACTTAAATTGCTTTCTATTTTGTTTAAAAAACGTCTTTTGCATGTATTTAAAACAATCAAACACCCCGTTGCTCAAAAAATCCAAGTAGTAACAATCAGTAGATTGAAGATGACATGGAGAACAAAAAATAATGGAATAGATTGTGGTATTTTTGCTATGAGACACATGAAGACATATGATGGGAAGATACCACGGGGGTATATTTCAAAAAGGAAGGCCCTAAACAACAAAAACAACTAAAAAGGTTGAGGTCAAAGTATTTGTGCAAAATCCTCCTCTCGTATGTAAACCAACACAGGAAATACTCTAATCAAGAAAGCACTGCTATTCCATGAAAATAACGACACTCGTTTAACCAGAGAAGAGTTGATTGCTGAACTTAAGAAAAGGCAACAACAAATTTGAATGATTTCAAAACTAACTGCTATGTACTTATACTTGTTATGTTATGCTATGTACATTACCACTTTGTAATGTACTTTAAGATAATAGTTACATGTTGAATCAATGTTTTAACACAAACATAAAAATTTTATTATTACCAAAACACACATATAAATACACCATCACAAACATACAAATTTTATTACTACTAATCTCTGAGTGACACACATATAAACACACCACCATTGCATCATAAATACTCATGAAACACCATCACATACTAATCTCTGAGTGACATAAGAAACTTCAACTTCAATTTAAGCAATTCAGTTCAAGAATTGCCTTGCCCAAAAGTTTTAACTGGTCAAGCTCTCTCTGTCTTACATCAACCATAAACAAAACAGCAAGATCTCGGATAGTACTAGCGGGCATTCGAGTAAGAACTTTTGCAATGACATCCCTGGCATCCAAGTTGTTGCTAGTCTTTACAAATTCTTCAGTAAGAGTTTCCCGACAAGCTTTATCTACCTCGATTTGATCCTCAATTTGCCTCCTGAGTACATCCTTGTAGGCTGTGGATGATGACGAGCAATCCATTATTAACTAAAAAATATAATTTAAAATTATGTAGGTATATGAGTTTCACAAATGTGGTGTAGGTATATATAACCAAAAGGCTCAAAAACAAAACAAAAGGGTGTCCCACGCTTGGGAAACGCACACGGACGAATAGTAACTCTGTAATAAAAAAACAAAAGGGTGTCCCACGCTTGGGAAACGCACAAATTGCCTCATGTGTTTTTGTTTAAACTAGAGATTACTTGCATTTATATCACCTGTCAGAATTAATTTGTGAAATTGATCACCTGTCAAAAATCTTTGAAAAATATTTTTTGGTAATTATCGCCTACATTAAAGTTAAGCTATATCTTACTAAATCTTACTATATCTTACTACAAATCAAACTTAACTACGTTAAATTACTGGCTCAACTACTGAAATTTTAATTTTAGGTCTATATATTTGTTATTCAATCATACTAACAGAATCAAAAAGATAATAAAAATGTATTCTTCTGACAAAACCGTGAAGAACATGTTGAAAGCAAGGATGAATCTTGAGAAAGAGAAAGACGACACTTTCTTGAAGACAATCGAAGAGACTAGGGCTAGACTCGCATTTGAAAAATCAAAGACCCTCGACTCATGTAAACTCATGTTGTTTGAACCAGACACTGAGTTTAAGGCAAAGGCTGTTGATTATCTGAAACAACAGTCTGCATGCTACGACTCAGTGTGTGGGACTCTGGTTGACACCATAACTACGGTGTCAACCAACATGAGTTTAAAGGAGCCGGGGAAGGAGATTGTGGACAGGGCGGAGTGATGGTGATGTTAGCTTCTCTCTTTTTGTTTTTTTTTGTGATGCATTGTAATTAGTGGTACTTTTTGTATGACATCTTTTGATGAATGGTAAATATATGGATTATCTTAAAATGCTTTCTTAACATGTTTTATGGATAATCTAATGGCTATCTCTTGCTTTGTTAAAAACTCTTGTGATCTATTAGGTTAAAATATGTTATATATTTGTTCAAACGACTGTATTACGCTTGTGACACGCTAATGTAC
The DNA here is from genome assembly GCF_021521415.1 of Bidens hawaiensis. Lineage (NCBI taxonomy): Eukaryota > Viridiplantae > Streptophyta > Magnoliopsida > Asterales > Asteraceae > Bidens > Bidens hawaiensis. The sequence continues at coordinate 60,985 of NW_027505632.1, forward strand.
AAAGACATATATAAATATCCTAATACGCTAGTAACCCTCCTATATATATATACATATATATCTAGTTTTGTTTTCAATAAAAACTTCTTTTTCACCCCCATAAACACTAAAATAAAACACTTAAAAAAACCACAACATCCATGGAAGAAATCTCATCGTGGACCACAACATCTAGTAACAGAAGCAATCGATCTCAGGTTTATTGTTTTTGTGGTCAAGAAGCCATTCTAAGAACATCAAGGACCACCAAAAATCCAGGTAAGAGATTCTACAATTGTGTGTCTCAGGTTACTGAAATTGCAAATAAAGTTGGAATTCATCTACAATTGTTGACCCTAAACTCTATATTTTTTTAACTTAGGGAAAAAAATGTGATTTTTTTACATGGTCTGATTGTGTTTTGTCCACAAGCTCTGATGTGTGCACAAGATGTACAGACATAATTCCTATCTTGATAAGGGCAAATAAGTCATTAGAGGATCAACTTGCAAGGAGTGTAGCTTCACTGATTGAATCAGAAAAAAAAGTGAAGATATTGTATTTTATTTGCTTCTTGTTGTTTTTAAGGCTTTTAATTAGTTTTGTAATTAAAAGCTAAGAAACTTTGTTATGATTTTAGACCAGCTATTATGATGTACTTTTATGTTTCTGAGCGGATTTAAAGGCCTTTTAATGAGTAGTTTAGTTTGAGTGTTTTAAAAATCACAGTTTATTTATTTCATTAAAAAGAGGTTATTATAAAAAAATTAATAAAAGTGGTTATTATAAAAATTTAATAAAAATATGTTCCCTACTGAGTTTCGAACCCACGATATTTGCAATCTATGTTTAATCACAAGCACCTCAACCGTTTGAGCTACACCCTGAGAACATAATAGAATCTCTTCTAATATTTAAATAACGAAATGTCGATATTTAAAATTTTCATTTTTACCCGCCAATTAATCGACTTATCTTCTGGAAGACTCCCAAATCAATTAATATTGACCAAATAAAATCTCACAATCTCACCAAACCCTAATAAATGATCTGCTAGTGTATTTATTGAACTCTCATCAATTAATTCCTACCAAACAGCTTCATTAATCTCAGGTGAGTACCAAATATTTTTGCTTTCAGTGTCATACATAATAAAATGTCAGTTACATTTATTGATGTTAATTAGTATATATATATATATATATATATATATATATATATATCTCGTTGATGACACAGTTAATAAAAAAACTTATTGGAAGATGGATAAGTCTTTGATGTAAGTAGGCGACAGGTGCAGTAAAACATATAAAGATGGTGTTAAGGCATTTCTAGATTTTGCAGTTCGTAATTGCAAGGAGACATCACCACCAATTTCTATTTCATGTCCATGTGTTCGTTGTGTGAACCACGTATCTCTTAGTGTAGACGATGTAGAACATCACTTGTACAGGTTTGGAATTGATAAGAATTATACTACTTGGATAAAACATGGAGAAGCCGACACCAACATTCCAACTAATTATGTTAATAATACTGGTTTGCTTGCACCTGCATTCCAACTAATTATGATAATAATACTGGGCTTGCTGACACCAACATTCCGATAGATGCCTGTGAAACTGTAGAAATGGTAAATGCTACAAAAGACAATTTCAAAGGCGACAAAAAGTATCAACAGTTTCTAGAACTACTTAATGACGCTGAGAAGCCCCTGTATAAAGGATGTCCTGACTTCACCAAGTTGTCTGCATTAGTACAACTACTCAACTTGAAGAGAAAGCACGGGGTATCTCATAAATTCGTTGATGAACTTCTGAAATTGTTGAAAAAGATGCTACCTGCAGATAACGAAATGGTAAATAATATGTATGAGGGCAAAAGGATAATGAAGGCAATGGGCTCAGGATACAAAAAGGTACATGTGTGTATCAACGACTGCATTATTTACTATAAGGATTACAAGGATTTGGAAGCATGTCCAGTTTGTAACAAGTCAAGGTGGAAGGTGGATGAGAAGACTAACAAAACTTACATAAACACGCCCGCTAAGGTACTGTGGTACTTTCCCATTATTCCACTATTCAAGCGCCTCTTACAACCAAAGACCACGACAAAGAATTTTACATGGCACGCCACGAGTACCAATAAACCCGGTGTTTTACGCCACCCATCAGATTCACCAGCATGGAAAGCCATAGATGACAGGTACTCCGATACCATCGGAAGCGATCCAAGAAATCTTCGTCTAGGGATTTGCACTGATGGGGTCGACGTACATAGAGGCAACAGAAACCATAGTGTCTGGACTGTTTTAGCAGTCATTTACAACCTTCCACCTTGGATGTGTATGAAAAGAAAGTTAATAATGCTTTCCTTATTAATATCCGGAGTGCCAGGAAATAATATTGATGTGTTTTTACAGCCTTTAATTGACGATCTAGCATCTTTATTTGAGGTTGGGGAGCCAACATATGATGCATATAAACAAGAAATGTTTACACTACTTGAAGTTGTGTTATGGACGATTAATGATTACCCTGTTCTTGGTACACTATGTGGTTGCCCTTTCAGTGGATTCAAAGGTTGTGTAGTGTGTCGGGGCGAAACTCAGTGTGTTCGACTTTATCGCACAAAGAAGCAGAGTTATGCTGCCCACAGAAGGTATTTATCATATGACCACCCTTTCAGAAAACAAACAAAGACGTTCAACGGAAAAGAGGAGATGAGAACCGCTAAAGAGCCTATGACAGGGGAAGAGATATACGACGAGGTTAAAAACATTAACAATGAATGGGGAAAGAGATCTGAATCCCTAAGTGGGAGTAAGAGAAAAAGGTATAACACAACGCCGCAGCCATATTGGAAGAAGTTCAACATATGGTACCAACGGCTCAGCTATTGGAAGTATTTACCTGTCCAACATTGTATTGATTTGATGCACGTGGAAAAGAATGTGGCAGAAAGTATTGTCGGGACGTTGCTGAACATTCCCGGTAGGACAAAAGACGGATTAGCAGCTAGAAAGGATTTGGAGTTTTTAGGGAACAAAAAGGAGTTGCAACCGAAAGCAAAAGGAAACAATGCAGAACTGCCTGCAGCATGCTTCACATTATCAGCACAAGAAAAAGACATGTTTATTGAAACATTGTATAAACTGAAGGCTCCACTAGGGTATTGTTCTAACTTCTATAGTTTGGTGAATCTTAAAGAAAGGAAGCTACAAGGCCTTAAATCACATGATTATCACATGCTTATGCAACAGTTTCTGCCCCTTGCAATACGGTCCATCATGCCAGAACCAATGAGAAATGCTATAATCAGGCTATGTTTTTTTTTCAAGTAAATTTGTAGCAAAGAAATCATTGTTGAAGAGCTTGATAAGATGCAGGAAGAGCAAATAGTTACACTGTGCCTGCTGGAGAAGTACTTTCCTCCATCATTTTTTGATGTCATGGTTCACTTAACCGTGCACCTTGTCAGAGAGACAAAATTATATAGGCCACCATACTTTCGTTGGATATATCCCTTTGAAAGGTGTATGAAGGTTATCAAAGGGCATGTGCGAAAAAAACTTATCCAGAAGGGTGCATTGCTGAGGAGAACATTGCGGAAGAAACAATCGAGTTTCTGAGCGAATACCAAAACAATATCAAGAGTACTGTTGGTATTCCACATGATAAGCATGATGATAATGGGGAGATAATTCTTGTCATAGGCACTAAATCAGTTGAAGTTTCTCCTGATCTCTTCAAGAGAGCACATTTCTATGTGCTGCAGAATACGCCTAAAATAGCGCCGTATATCGAGTAAGTATTACTAACATATATACTCTAAATTATATGTATATATATATATATATATATATATATATATATATATAGGGTGCAGTTACTGTACGCTAATTCCTTAACGTACGGTAGATACGCGAGACGCTCAAAGGCAAAAAACAAAGGAAAAAACCTAAAACGCTCAGCAAAGGCACCCATATATATATATATTTATATTAGTTAAGAATATACCATACGTTAAGGCATTAGCGTACAGTAACTGCACCCATATATATATATATATATATATATATATTAATTCATAATATATTATACTACTACTTGCAGACAACACAAGACCTCTTTGAAAAACCAAATACCTGGTAAACGACAAGCATTGCTGGAGAAGGAGCATACTTTAAAGTTTGGTGACTGGTTACGAGACAAGGTAGATCAATTTATTAAGTCTTCTATAATTTTTAAAAATCTTTTATAGAGAGAGCTAATCCTTGTAATGAAATTCAGGTTGAAAGAGAGCTAGCGGGCTCCCCAAGTTCTATATCGGAAACCGCAAAGTGGATTGCACACGGAGCACACCGCAACGTTTACAAATACGACTCATACGCCATCAATGGTTTTGAATTTCGTACAAAATCTCATGATGGTAGAGTTTACCAGAACAGCGGGGTTGGTGTAGAGGCGGATGACATGCACATCAAAAAAGACGTGGTGACCTATGGACAAAACTTTTATTTTGGGGTTTTGCAAGAGATATGGGTCTTAGATTATCATACTAAAAGAATTCCGGTCTACATGTGCCAAGGGTTGACCGTAAACATGTCAAACATGATATTATTGGTTACACGTCGGTCGACCTAAACAAATTTGGCCACAAGGATGATCCGTTCATATTGGCCTCGCAAGCACGTCAGTTGTTTTATGTTCAAGATCAGCTGGATAGAAAAAAGCATGTTGTCCTCATGACTTCACCCAAAAATTATAGGCATTCGTATGACGAGGTCCATGAGGAATTTAGTACGGTAACTTCCCCTCATGAGGGTAATACATTGCCACTTGTACAACCAAATCAACTGCTTTGTAATGAGTCCTCGGATGATTACTGGAGGCTCAGGAAAAAGCCTACAACTATTCGTAATAGAGATTGACACCGATGTCGCGGTTTTCGACCTAACAGTTGTGTTCGTTCGGCTAGTTAGATGTAAATATATGTTTAAATTTAGTTGTGATACATGATATCACCATTATTTACTTTGTACTTATTAATTCAAACTAAAGAAATATTGGTTTTTTTTTTTTTTAACACTAGTACTACTTATACAGGCCGGTTTGTTGAATTCATTTCATCTTATGGCTATTTTGGTCAATTGGTGTCAAGTTCAAACATACATCATGTTACATCGATAAAAGTCACAATTGACTTGTAGTGTATCATAGTAAGATAAATAAAGTCATTACACTCATAACTGACTCGTGCTATATCATAGTTACATTAATACAAAGAAAGCCAAAAATGCATCATGTTGTCTAGGGTGTTCATGGTTCCGTTAGAAACCGCGAAACCGCCCAAACCGGCCATCGGTGACAGTCATCATTTCTCGTCTGATGGTTTTGTTTCTTGCAAAACCTCTATTTGGTTATGTTTCAACATACTTTTTAACAGTTGGTTTCCTGCAAAACATTATCAACTCATTTTATAAAAAAAAGACCATTATGCCCTTCTTTTCACTAACCTGCATACCAAAATTGTACCCTCCATACTCAGATATTTGACCAAAACATCTGTGGGTCTTAGACTTTGAAGAAGCCTTTAAACAAATAAAATTCAGTTTTGAAAAACCCCTTCCAAACTCAATGCCATCACCAGTAACCTAATTTAAGATTTGGTGATGGCATTGAGTTTTGGAAGGGATTTTATCAAAATTTAAGATCTTTGGGAAGTTTAAGATCTGTGGAAACCTTAGATTTTTTCGGCTTGGCCAAGTTTGGAATTCACATAACATATATATATTAAAGCCTAATAAATTTCAGCCACCGGTTTTATTGCAGTCATTAAAGTCTATGTTGTTTTATAGTTGGTTGTTGAGTGTATAACTGCATACTACCTGTCAAAATGGTTGCCACACGCTTTGGAAACGCTCACAAGCTACTAGATCTTGGAAATATATATTACGCTAGTAGTACGCTTTAAATAAACTATATCTTACTAGATAGGCCACAAATCAACTTAACTACGTTAAATTACTATCTCAACCACCAAAAATTAAATTTTAGGTCTATTTTGTTATTCAATCACACTAACATCTATTTTAAAGTTAATTAAAAAGAAACTACATCCAATACGCTTTACATACGCTTAAACCAAAATATAATAATAGCATTTACAGTTAATAATAACATTTACAATAATAACTTTCACATAACATATTAATACCAAAATATAATAAGTATATTACATTAATATAGAAAAACTAATTACAAAAAACTAACTCCTAGCATCAGATTCCATATCTGAATCTACATCCATCGGATTCTCAGCTTCTGGAGTCCTACCATCAGATTCCGTATCTGAATCTACATCTGGATTCTCTTCTGGAGCATGAGAGGGCATGATCCTCTCGTACATGCCATCTGAGGTGTAGGTGGAGTCCTTAAGCCTTTGGAGGCGAAGGTTCACCTAAGTATGGAATGCCCCATACTCAGGTTCACCGACGAAATCAGGTAGACCCTAACCGGCATGTACTATTTACGTTATAGTTATTATTGAATGCACGATTTATTGATGTGATTATACGAGGATATATGATTCTCAAAATTGATTATCCTTGATTAGATAACTTATCGTATTCAATATACGATTAATCGATTGATAGTTATTGAAACCCGATCGAATCGAGGGTTCAGTTATAGATGATATCTATAATATTTAGTGATTCTTACGAAGCATTAATGCTTCGGGATAAGTAAAGTACGGCACAGAAAAAGAATTTCGATTTAACGATACGTCGGTACGTTAAACGAAATATGAATACCAAACCGAGCAAGATACCATCATTCAAGCCGAAAAAGTTACGCAAATAATATTATTATGGTGTTTTAAGTAAACAAGGGTTATGGTTTAAACTTTTAAATGTATTAAACCGGTTTAAATGAAATGCATTTTTAAAAGCCGAATTAAACGTCTAAACGAAAAACGAACCGGACTGAGTTGATCCAAAACGTTATCCACAATTGGAAATCCAAACTTGTGGACTAGAATGAAGGAGGTGGGCCCCACCCCACCCCCTCCAAACTCACGGCCATAAGTGGATAATTCCACCATAATTTTTCATTTTCTCAAGTAAATAACCAATCTCCATCATCTCTCTAGAAATCCAAAGATTTTGAAGACAAAGCAAGGTAAAAATCGAGTTATTTACGTTTTCATCTTCGTTTCTTGAGTTTATTTGCAAGAAAATGAGGTTTCAAGTGAAAAAAAAGGGTGAAAACCCGAGATGAAAACTGATTCTTGCATGATCAAGTGATGTATACGGGTTATACAAGGGATCTTGGTCCAAGAAAGGAGTTAAACGAACCAAAAACGAAATTTTCCGGTTTAAACTTTAATTTTGAAACAATAACCGAAACTATAGTGTAAGAGGCTTGATGGTGAGTGTAACTTGCTTGGTATTGTGGTATGTTGGTTGTAGGTTCTGTATTTAGTGGTAGATAAGGTGGAAAGACGAGTTTGTAGCTTGTAGTGGCGGAGAACAAAAGGTATATTCGGTTTATGTTCGGTTATGAGTTTTTAGACAGATTGTGAACGGTTTAGAGTTAGGTCATGAAATTTTACAGAAGTGTTAAATACATGAAAATATGACTTTTGTGAAAATTTGGTAATTTTTGGACAAAGGATGAATATTTGGTAAATTTAATGCTCGGTTTTGGCTGAAAATGGTGAAAAATATTTAAATATCATGATAAATTCTGGACAAATCAAGATAAGCTTTTTATAACATGTAAAAGTCACACACAAAATTTTAGGTCATTTGGAGAAGTCTAAGTAGGTTTTTCGGTTAAACGAGTTCTAGGGTTTTCTAGCTCGGTTTTAGTGAAAATGGCATGTAAAAAAAGATTTTGGTTCTGGAAAATTACAGGGGACTATGTGGATGGCAGGGGTCATCCAGGAAAAAATTGGGATTTTTCTAAGGTCGTTTGGTATTTACGACATATTTAGTGTTTAAATGGTGTTTAAAAATAGATAAATAAATTTTAAATATAAAAATTAATTCTGGAAATGTTTTTATAAAATTCCCCACTGTCAAAAAGTGATTTGTGCAAAATTTCAAGATCCGAGATTAAGCGGATAATTATTTGTGCAAAAAAAAACAAACTTTTAAAGTTTAAAACGCGTAAACTGGTAAAGTTCGCCTAAACGAGCTGACTGGTGTATAAAAACCCTAAAAATGAACTATTTTCATATAACTGAGTTAAACAGGTAAAAATAAATCATCCGAAAATAATTCGGATGATTTGGGTAATTTTATCCGATTTAACAGTTTCCGGTACACTAAAAACGGAAACGGGTCCCGCGGCCAATCGGGGCGTCTAAACCGAGCTCTAATTTCACAACTTTAATTAAATTATCAGTCAACAACTATTTTCGGGTCGTGTGTGACCAAACTCATTTTTGAAACGTAAAAACGGATAACTGTGCTAGGCACGCAAAACGGGGAAAACGAACTAATAGTAATTTTGACTATTGAACTCTAAACGATATCACAATCTGAGTCCGGAGAAGTGTTTCTGGGTTAACATTGTGCCCGGAACGGGTACAGTACTGGGTTAACAGTGTCCCCAGATGTACCGGTTAACACGGTTAAAGTTATATTAATAGTGATTGTATAGTAACGAACTTAGGGATCGTATTACAGACCCGGACTAGTAGCTTGAGTACTGTGTTACCTACTTGATTGCGATAAGGTGAGTTTCACGAGCCCCTTTTTCTGAATTGTTTTTAAATATTTTCTCGGGGCGGAAGGCATGTTACTATTAAAATGTTTAAGTACATACTGAACGCATGGATTTGCGTGTATTTATATATATTTTATTGTACGGGAATCGTACGGAAATGTACTAAGATGGTGATTGTCTGAGTTGCTAACATTGTAAGGCCCCGCAACACGAGTGATTAGCTAAAAGCCGGTAGAGTGTGAATAGTACTATTAGTCTGACAAACCCAACTGGTCCGGCATGGATTTGCTGATGTTTCCCAGCCAGTTGCACATGTCTATTTTGTTGTTATTTATTTTGCTATGTAATGTTAGGCATAGCGGTTTGGGGCAGGTTCGTGGGCGGAGTATGCCACCGGGTTGTATGTGGATAGTCAGAGGTTTCACTTGTGGGCTCAGCATAATTACATCGCTAATATATGATTATTATAATGATTTGTCACTGTTTATTTAAATTAGTGAAACTCACCAACTATTCGTAGTTGACCCGTTTTCTTTACATGCTTTCTAGGTACCCTCAAACTGGAATAATTGCTACATGCTTGACGATGCGTGCTTTTTTTTGTGGAAGCTTAATGATCTTTTTGTATTAAATATGTTAATGTACTGTTGGTAAAACTTATGTGCTAACGCCTAGACGGTAACTAAACTCGGAACAATGTAATATGGTGTAAATTAATGTAGTAGTGTTTTCTTTATAAGCAATGCTGTTGATATCAGACGTGTCTGTTGCACCCCGTTTATGTTTCCGCTGCGGTTACGGGGTGTTACATTCTCTTACCTTAAGCGAAGTTATCATCAAGCGAAGTTAATATCAGGCGAAGTTGGGAAGACAGCGAAGTTGTGTATTCAAGCGAAGTTACTCTTAAGCGAAGTTAAGAATAACTTCGCCTACAGTACTGTTCAGAATAATAAATTAGTTTTGGTTTCTTTGAGTGTTCGTTAGTATTTCTTCCAAAGATGACTTCTATAAATATTACGGAACTGGTGAAAATGGAGGTGGAGGCAGGTTTAGCTACTAAGGCTCCGAAAATGCTTAAGGGTACCGATTTCGTGGCTTGGAAGGATCGGTTTAAACAATATGTTAAATATCAAGATGCTAAGATGTGGGTGTGCATTCAAGATGGATATATTCCACCAACGGCTTTGTTTGAGGGTGGTGAACAAATTAAGAAATACAATAAGATGGAAGAGGAAGAAAATAAGATGTATGAGGCTGAAAGCAAAGCTCATGCTGCGATAACAATGGCTCTTCCACAAGAGATTCTTCAGACCTTCAGGAAATATAAAACCGCCAGAGAGCTATGGGAAGCGCTTGAAAATCGATATGAAGGTAATGTGGGGATACGTGCATCCAAGATTAAGCTACTCAAAACCCAATTCTCGGTGTTCAAATATTTGAAGAATGAGTCACTTGATGATATCATCACAAGGTATTATCACTTGATGACCGAACTCAGAAACTATTCAATTGACTATAAAGAAGAAGAGATCATAGAAAAACTTCTTGATGCTCTCCCACCGAAATGGGAGATGTACACTGTCTTGATGAGAGAAGATAAAGAGTTTGCTAACATCGACTTGGAAACAGCAGTCAATAAACTACGAACTTTTGAACTTAACATGATTCGAAAAGAGACACCAACTGATCAGGTTCAGGATCCGGGAATGTATGGTGCGAAAGTTACTTCAAGTTCAAGTTCAAAGTCAGAATCATCTGCTTACTACTCAAAAGGAGACTCGAGCTCTAACTCAACTCAAGATGGTCATGTAACTCTCAACATGGATGGTGATGTGTGTTTCGTAGTTGATGGAACAAATTCTTCTAAACCTCAAGCATCAACTGGTAGTTTTTCCTCAAATGTTCCGAACAACAACTACTCTCAGATGCCCATGAGTGTTAAGTCTGCTGAACAGCAGTTTGCTCTCTATGCATCTTTCATTGCTTCTTACGAAAATTACATCAAAGGTAAAATTGTCGACCCTGCTACTTTAGACGAAGACTATGATTAGATCGATGCTGATGATCTGGAAGAGATGGATCTGCAGTGGCAGATGGCGATGATAGTAAGAAGAGTTAAAAGGTTTATGAAGAAGACTGGTAGAAAATTCGTTGGCGAAAGACCAGGTTTTGATAAGTCAAAGGTTCGGTGTTATAACTGTCAACAGAATGGCCACTTTGCTAAAGAATGCACAAATGAAAGAGTAGAACGTAGTCAGAACAAGCCAGCACAACCGAATGGGGGAAGTAATGAGAATAGGGCGATGGTATCCAGACAGAACGGGGGATACAATTGGAATCTGGAGGTTGAGGAAGTGTTCGAATAGGCCAACTTGGTTAACATCGAAACTGAAGGAAACGACAGAGAGGCAAGAGAAGATCAAGCTTATATGGCAGAGGTGAATGATCAGCTCTATGAGGTAAGTTCTGAACTCCCTTGTATGCAATGTGAAAATCTGTCTGAACAATTGAAAACATTAACTGATCAGTTTGTTAGTTTGGACTCTCAATTTAAAACGTTAAAAGAAGATCATCATTACACTAAAACTAGAGAAAATAGTTATTCAGTAAAGATTAAGGCTAGTGAAAAAGATATCAGAAGTCTTAAAGCAAGTCTTGCTGAAAAAATACAAGTAATTGATCTTAGCTATGAAGTGTTAGAAGAGAAAACCAAACTAATTGCTGAAAGGGATAAACAGATAGCTGATTACCAGGTGAAAGTGATGGAACTAAACAGAAAGCTTGAGCAGTTTAGAAATTCCTCTGCAATACTTGATCACCTCGTAAGTGATCAACGTTCCCCAGTTAAAAGGGGAGGAATTGAATATTCTGAAGTTCCACCACCTTATAATCATAATTATACATATGATCCTAGTAATCAGAAATCTGTTGATGTTGAGATTAGTCAGACAGTTCCTGTCAAAGTTTCAATTAAAAAACCTGAATTGAGTGAAAAAGATACGACAAAGTCTGTTTCAAGTGTTAAGATTTATGTGCCAAGTTCTGTCTCATCAAATTCGGACAAGACATCCGAAGCTAGTGAGACAAATGAAGAGGTAGTGTTACTAAGACGTGGGGAGGAATTTAAACCTACTGAAAAGAAGTCCCCTCTAAACCCGTATGTCCCACCATATGTTAGGCAAACGGGTAGTAATGCAACCTCAACATCTGAAACAACTGTTGAGACGAAGGTTGAACACAGGAGTTGTTTCAGATGCAATCAAATAGGACACCTGATTGCTGATTGCCCTCTGAATCAGAGATTCAGAGGTATGAGGCCTCCGAAAATTGAGAATAAAACAAACAGTAATTACTATAATGGTAAGAATGCGAACTCATCAAAGTTCAGACATTGGACTAATCCAGGATTTCAAAGAAATCGATCTCAGTTTTACCCTGTTAACAACCAAACCACTAGTTATAATTCATTTAATTCACGAAGGTTTGGATGGCCTCATAGTCAATCTACAAGAAGGTATCCTTTGAGGACATACAGAAATCATTCTAATACTAACTTTGGACAGCCAAAGTACGGGATGCCTTTTAACAGATTTAATCGACCCAAGACCAATAGGTCTTGGATCCCCAGATTTTAATCCTTTGCTTTAATCGTGCAGGAACAGTTGAACAGGGCTGCAAGCAATCTATGGGTTGTGGATAGCGGCTGTTCCCGGCACATGACTGGTAACAAGAATTTGTTACACGAATAGAAACCTGTTCAGGGAGGTAGAGTAAGTTTTGCTGGAGAGAGTGGTGGTAGAATTACTGGAATCGGGACGGTGACTAATGGTAAAATGAAGTTAGAAAAGGTGAATTTCGTTGAAGAGCTGAAGCATAATTTGCTGAGTGTGTCTCAGATCTGTGACAAAGATTACACTGTGCACTTTACCAAAAATGAAGCGATTGTACTGTATCCTGGTTTCAAGATACCAGAGGCATGGATAGTGATGAAGGCTCCAAGGGAAAAGAATACATATGTAATGGACATGAGGTCGACTGCGATGGCAACAGAAGAATCATGTCTTATGTCAAAAGCAAATGAATCGGAGTCCGAGTTATGGCATCGAAGAATGGGGCATATACACCTTCGAAAAATGAACTACATTGTCAAGAATGGGCTGGTGCTTGGTGTTCCCTTAAAAATTTTCAACTTTGAAGACTAATGCTTATCGTGCAAAAAGGGAAAGCAACACAAGAAACCTCATCACACCAAGAAGATCAATTCAATAGTCAGTACCCTAGACCTACTTCACATGGATCTCTTCGGTCCCGTGAATGTAAAAAGCCTAGGTGGAACATCGTACTGCTTGGTGATAACTGATGATTTCTCTTGATATTCTTGGGTTTATTTCCTGAAGACAAAAGATGAAACGGTTCAGTTGGTAATTAACTTGATTACCAAGGTTGAGAACATCGTGGGGAGAAAGGTTAAATACATCAGGAGTGACAATGGGACAGAGTTCAAAAACTACCAGATGGAGATGTTCTGCCTACAGAAAGGGATAGACCACCAATACAGCGCCCCGTATACTCCGCAACAAAATGGGGTGGCTGAGAGGAAGAACAGGACGCTAATTGAAGGAGCCAGAACAATGCTGGCTGATGCTAAACTTCCTGTGATGTTCTGGGCTGAAGCTGTTGCAACAGCCTGTTATATCCTTAATCGAGTTTTAACTGTTAAAAGACTGAATAAAACATGTTATGAACTTATGCATGGAAGAAAGCCTAACTTGAATGGTCTCGAACCATTCGGGTCCCCGTGTTCGATATTAAAGACGAACTCAAAATTTGGTGAGAAAGCCGACGAAGGTATCTTAGTCGGATATGTTGTTGGGACACCCAACAGACGAGTCTTTAATCTTTCGACCAGCAAGGTTGAGGTGGTGTGTAACACTGACAAGTTACACACCACCAAAACCAAGCACGGGACCCGCTGAGGCTTTCGACTATGATAAGCTTTTTAAATCTTTTAATATGCCTTACTTGGATTGTGCAGAAGTTGATGAGAGAATTGCTACGCAGATTCTTTATGATGAGGAAGAAAATTCTGTGCAACAACCGCAGTACGATGAATGTCAACCTTCCTCGTCAACTGCTGTCGACACCCCTGCTGCCTCTACTGAAGACGAATTCTTCAATCCTTTTCCCTCTCAACAACAATCGCCCATTGATGAACTATCTTCGAACCTGGAAGACAATCTGCAAGTCAGTTCGGTTCCGACTACTGGAGTTCATAAATATCACCCTTTGGAGAACGTGATAGGTGATCTGTCTGATGGTGTACAAACAAGACGAAGCTTGAATGAGGACACCTGTGTTTACGCAAGCATCAAAGAAACAGGTATCATTAACGAGTGCTTGTACACCTGCTTCATTAGCCAGATTGAACCAAAGAACTATCAAATGGCTCTAAAAGACAGCTCGTGGGTCGAAGCCATGCAAGAAGAGTTATCCCAGTTCAAGAATATGGAGGTATGGAATTTGGTTGCAAAACCGAAGAATGTGCATGCGATTGGCACCAAATGGGTTTTCAAATGTAAGAGAGATGAGAAAGGAATAATAATCATGAACAAGGCGAGGCTGGTTGTAAAAGGTTTTAATCAGCTAGAAGGGATTGACTACAATGAAGTGTTTGCTCCTGTGGCGAGATTGGAAGCAATTCGTTTGTTTTTGGCATTTGCTACACACAAGGAGATGAAGGTGTTCCAGTTAGACGTGAAAAATGCGTTTCTTAACGGTATAGTCGACGAGGTTGTGTACGTTGGGCAACCTCCGGGATTTCCTGACCCAGACTTTCCTGATCACGTGTACAAGCTAAGTAAAGCGCTATATGGGCTACATCAGGCCCCTCGTGCCTGGTATGCAACTTTATCCGATTACTTGCTTGAGAATGGGTTTGAAAGGGGAAAGATCGACAGCACCCTGTTCGTTAAGAGAAAAGGAGGAGACTTTCTTCTGGTTCAAGTCTACGTGGACGACATCATCTTTGCTGCATCAAAAGTCGCCATGTGTCAGGAATTTGAAGAAGTCATGAAGAAGAGGTTTGAAATGAGTGCAATGGGTGAATTAACTTTCTTTCTAGGATTGCAGGTTGATCAGAAAAAGGATGGGATGTTCATCCATCAGACTAAATATGTCCAAGACGTTCTCAAACGCTTCAAGATGGAGGACAGCACTCCATTTGATACTCCAGTTTGCGTTAACCACAAACTGGGTGCTGAATCAGACGGTGATGCAGACGTGGACCCCACCCAATATCGGGCAATAATATGTTCTTTAATGTATTTAACTGCATCTAGATCTGATATTATGTTTGCAGTTTGTCTTTGTGTTCGTTTTCAGGAAAACCCAAAGGAATCTCACATGAAAGGTGTGAAGAGGATATTGCGGTATCTCAAAGGCAATCCTAAGTTGGGGTTATGGTACACGAAAGTGGGAGACTTGGAGTTGGTCGCTTACACGGATTCAGACTATGGAGGATGCAATCAGAATCGGAAGTCGACGACAGGTGGATGCCAATTTCTTGGAGGCAGATTAGTGTCATGGCAGTGCAAGAAGGACCTCAGTAGCCATCTCTACCTGTGAAGCAGAGTACATGGCATCATCAAACTGCTGCTCCCAGGTTCTTTGGATACAACAGCAATTGCGCGATTACGGTCTGAATTTCACTCATACTCCTTTATGCATAGATAACACTGCTGCAATCTCAGTAACTAACAATCCCGTAAAGCATAGGAAAACTAAACACATTGACATTCGTCATCATTTTATACGGGATTGTGCTGAGAAGAAATTAATAGTGCTCGAAAAGGTTGATTCGTTAGATAATTTTGCTGATTTGTTTACTAAAGCGTTTGACAGAACTCGTTTTCAAAACCTTGTTGAGCTTAATGGGATGATCAATCCCGAGTAATCATATTTCTTGTTTTTACTTAAACAAAAAAAAACATCACTATCGCTTAGAATTATGTCGGTTGCTTCAGTTTGAAGGACATATCTTCGGATGTGTTTGGTCCTCACTTCTACCAATAGATTATGAGGATAGCCATTAACCAACTGACTGAAAGTGACCAGGGCGGTTTATGATGTGTTTTTATTCTTTCGCTGAAAATTAGTCGTTCATACTTAGTTAGAAGGACACATACTCGTATGTGGTCGGTCCAGCTAATCCATTGGATCTTCAGGATAGCCGTTTACCTGAAGACTTTGACTTGATCGGGGCGATAGAATTTAAAATATTTTTAGGGGAGATGAAATAATTTTTCAAGTCTACTACTTCGCAAGAAGTGTCTTTACAATGTTTATATGAAAATGATCCAACCTTGGAAAGTGATACACAAACTATTTCTGTGTGCTTAACTAGTGAAGTTATTAGGCCTAAAAGACTCTAGAACAGTCATTGTATGTTATGGTAGCTTTTTATGGTGCGTAAAAGTAGAAGTGATACTAACTAAATTCTCTCGATTTAAAGGGACAACTCATCAAGAGTTGTATATGTCTCCATATATATCTTTCCGAATGATAGGCAGAAAAGTGATTATCCAGTCATACACCAGCCCGTGAGTGTTCTGATTTGCGAGAAGATAGTGTGTCAAGAAACTGCAGTGATCTAGATTCGGGACTTGCAGTAGTCTACAGCTTAAGACTATGTAAGTATTTTTTTTTTTTAAAAAAATTATTATTATTATTAAGCCTTCTGAAGTCTATGATGTTATACTTATCACTCAAGAGGCAAGACCGAGAACGAGACGAAGACACTAAATGATCAAGATGTATTTATAGCTTAATCAGACACTACGAGTCGAGGTCAACTCGGGGTGACTTGGGGAAAGCCAAATAAGCTTTGAGAGTAGATAGGAGGCATCACAATCTCTGATGTGGTGTCCATTTATATTTTGAGCTAAATTGAACCTAACCCGTATCACTGAAGCGATGAAAACCATACTAAGTTGTTTACCTTCTTACAACCTGTTTCTTTATGTCATAATACAGCTGAACATGGATCTATGTGACAGTCACTTAATTAGTATGATTCCTGTTCAGATCTTTTCTAAAAACATGCTAGTCCCCGACAAGACTGAAATTTGCTCCCGTGTTCTTTATTTCTAAGATTTTATTTTACTTATGTCGTTTTATGGTTTTATACCTGGTTACTTGGTAATTGATCGTAACATTTTACTCTTTAAAGGAAGTTTTATAAGTTAGTGGCATAACGTTCTAATTATAAGGGTTTGTTATGTAACATTCATATCAAGCGAAGTTGCTATAACAGGCGAAGTTAAGGGGTAAGCGAAGTTAGCCCCAACTTCGCCTGTGTAACTTTGACCCTATATAAAGAGAATTTTGGTCAAACACTTTATACTTTTTCAAATACCAGCGAACTTATCAAATAATCTCTCGGCGAAGTTATATCTCGAATCACAACTCGTTGTTTATCTCAGTTTTTAATCCTATTTTAAGGTGTGTAGTGTCGTCATATCTTATAATCTATGTCAATGACATTAATCAAAGGTCGTTTCGACCCGATTTGTGGCCCCGTTCATTCAAACCCTCAACACCCGCTTTTCAAACTTATTTTCACGTGGTCGTAATCATCTTGATCGTCTAGATATCCATAAAATCATGTGGTTTAAGAGTCCACTATCATCGAATTATCCAAACGACATCTTGTTTGGCCGTCTAACCCTTTTCCGCTTCATTTCAGGCGAAGTTACAGTTTAGGCGAAGTTATCCTTAACTTCGCCTGTTACTTTAAAATTTCAATTAATCAGGGGCGAAGTTGTTTAACGGGCGAAGTTATGATTAGGCGAAGTTATCCTTAACTTCGCCTTAGGCTTAACTTCGCCTGATTCTTTAAATACTATTTAAATGTTAACCTGTTGTCAAGCGAAGTTATTGTATAGGCGAAGTTGTGCTCAACTTCGCCCTATGTCTAACTTCGCTTGCACACTAATGTTTATCTTAACTTCGCTCATGGTAATAAGCGAAGTTACGATCTGCCTCGACGTTTCTCTAACTTAGACCGTTTGTGTTGCAGAAATGGTAGCTGTTGCAGGAGCCGGAGGTGCCGGTGGTGACGAAGGTGGAGACAACAACCGTCAGTTTTTCCCGGGGCATAACATGTACATCACGTTGGACCCGGATGCGAGCGGTGTAGATGATTATCGCGAGATCATCTCTTTTCTTATCCGCTCGCGTATCTTCCACGCTATTACTACAACTCTGCCCATCTCTTTACCAAACATAGAAGATTTCTGGCAAACCGTTGAGTATGATTGCAGGGTTGAGTCACCAGTTATGCGTGCAACGGTTAACAATTAGGAAGTGCAGTTCTCTTCTGAGCAGATAAGTGTTGCTTTGCAGTTTGGGGATGAAACGAGAGATGACCCTACAAACTTCGTAGCTCCATTCAGAGATGGTGCTTTTCTAAGAATGGGCTATTCTGGTCCATTGGGGGACACTCAGAGACGCAAGGGGTTTCTGTTAGATCAATGGCGCTTTCTCATGCACGTGATGATCGTGTGCATGTCGGGCATAAAGGCTAGTACGGATGGAATGGGTGCGACGATGCAGTCGGCGATGACAGCATTGACTTACAACAAGCGTTATAGCTTTAGTCAGATGGTGTTCTACGAAATAGACCGTCAAAGACGAGCGGTGGCGCATGAGAGATTCTTGATGTAACCAAGATTCCTTCAAATGATCTTGAATCACGTGGCTCCCACATTACCTCAGCGCCGTCCGATTCGATATGTGGAGAGTGTCAGCAAGAGGATCTTTGCCCAGTGTAGATCGTCAAGTGCCAGAAGTAAACCAGAGCTCCGTCCTCGACATACTCCGTTATTTGGGTACTTGATCAACCCGAAGTATATTGTAGCTCGTGGGGACGAGTTTCGGGATCCGGCACCGCAACAGGCAGGAGCACCTCAACCACCACCTGTGGTACACCAATCACTGCCTGCTGCACCTATTGTGGCACCGGAGGAACACGTCGACCTTGAAGCTGCTTTTGGCGGCCAAGGATTCTTCGATATGGAACGTGTTGATCCAGAGGAAGAGGTACAGGACTCGTCTGCACAGGTTACGAGTGTAGATGTGTCGATGGTAGCTACGACAGTAGCTGTGTCTGAAAGAACTGATTCTGACTCCTCAAACGATGATGTGGTGAAGCAAGACAGATTTTGATTACTCAAGAAAGAATTCATGGGAAGAGAAAGAGAGACACAGATTATAGTGAATCAGATTTTGAGGAGGATTTGCATCGGTTGGTTCGTCGAGAAAGAAGGGCAAGAACGGGTGAAGGAGCGGGAGCTGGTGAGAGCTCGAGGGTGGTTCGTTTTTCTCCACCCGCACTGTCTAGTATGACTATGGTCCCTACATCATTGACAATTACAGGGCCGATCACCTCGGGTGTTCCCGTGTTGACTACCTCATCCTCCTTTGGCATACCACCCACTACATTTCAACTCCCGGCTCCAGAGATTGTGTCCTTGCCCCCTCCAACTCTTACTCCATCGGAGGTCGTTGCAAGGTTTGTTGAGTCGACGGTTGTTGCCACTGCAGGGTTGTCTGTTACGATACCACATGCGGTTACGTTTCCACCTGTTTCTGATGTGCCGGTTACCTTGGGAATCCCTCCTCCGTACGCTCAAGACATTTCACATATGAGGTTTGATTTCGACGCAACCCTATCCGACTCGCAAAGAATAGCAGCTCTTGAAAGGGTCGTGGCAGAACAGTCAAGAGTAAATCTGATCCAGACTCACGCTATTCAGCGCCTCGTTGCAGAGAATCAAATTCAGTCGTTCCTCCTGATTGAGCATGGTAAAATCTTTGATGCCTTGAAACAGTTCTTGGCATCTCAGGGGGAGACGAGCTGTAAGGGTGACGAGCTGAGGACGAAGAAGAGAAACGATCGAGACGATAATCCCAATGCATCGAAAGATGCAGGTGGAGAGTTTCCAAGAACTGAACAAGCTCTTGGGACTTCCACAACTCAGGGGGAGTCAACTGGTGCAACTGGCGGATCGGGGGGTGATGACGTGGTGGTAGTGGATGCTGAGGAGGTGCTGATTGATGATGTTACAGGTGATGACGACGTGTTACCGTTTGAGAAGATTGAGAAGATTGGGGCTGATATTGTGATTGACAGTGAGGTTGAAGAAGGAGAGATTGTGGAGGATAACATTGCGCATGAAATTCCCGAAGTTGAAAAGTCAGATTTGGGTCAAGATACGGAAGGTAATGAGACTGAATGGGAAGAGCAGCCAAGATGGAAAGAAGGCTACGCTCAGTGGTTCGTAAAGACTAAGAAACCGGCGGTCCCTACTATGTTCAAGAAAAGTTACAACATCAAAGGGTATGCTGAATCGAAAAAGGGGATTATTTGTTGGTTATATGATGAGCAGTTGAGGCTCTTTGTGATTAAACGCTATGATGGAGTTCAGTATTTCAAGAGACTGTTGAGATCGTTGAATACTTTGCCTGAGTGTGAAGTGAAGGACTTAGCCAAGTTGGGGTTGATTAACAGGAGTGATGACAACATGGCTAGGATTATTGGAAAGATAGTCTGGAAAGAAAGTATCAAAGAGAAAAAGTTCGAATTGTTGAAACCGCAGAAAGGAAAGCTCGTTGAGGATAAAGGCAGAGGAATGATAGCTGATGGCAAGCCTTGGATGATAATGAAGTATAAGCCGATCCGGTGCTTAAAAGAAGTGCCGATGAAACAAATGCCCAAGGATGTGCTAAAGGATCTGAAATGGTGGTACGTTGATAGTGAAACGGCTGAGGCAGTGATGGAGGATGAAGATGAACAAGAATTGCTGAGAGTGTATGATCCTATGCACTTAGTGAATTTGTCTCAAGCAGACTTGCAGGTGCTGAACGAGAAAAAGATATTTTACATTCCTGCTTGGAAAGAAGAAGCCAAGAAATACCAAAGAGTAGTTTCAGTGTGTGTACGAGAAGGCGTTCATGCTTGAAGACGGGAGATACGAGAGTTTTGGGATTACGAGACACGTGAATGAAGATAGAGATATGAAGCTACTGCCAAGGGGGAGTCTGTTGGTGCATGATGTCAGTAGTTCAGTATCAAGTGTCTGTAATAGTGTTTGTTGGTTTGTATTGATGTTTAAGCGAACTTGTCTCACAAGTTCGCCTGTTAAAAGCGAACTTGTGGACAAGCGAAGTTATCAACAACTTCACCTAGCCTGTTAGGCGAAGTTGTCGATAACTATATATTCTTGTTTACGGCTTATTTTGTAAAAAAACGATTCAGTACGTGTAATTGGTGATTGAGAGATCACGTGATATTAGTTGCAATACAACGTGTTGTTTGCGTATTGTAACGTGTGTTTGCTTGTGTTTAACGTATATCGCTTCTACGCTCGTATCGTCTTACGTAGGGATTCCGCACCTACGTAGAACGAGATATTTCCGTGTAGATCAGGCTGGGAACCTACAGTCAGCAGTGGTGTACCCAAGCCACCTAACCATTTGGTTAAGTTGTTGGTACGTGAAGGTTTGAGGGTGGACAAAATCCACAAACCTCACCCTTTGATTCTTTCGGACGGCGCTGGAAGAAAAGTGGAAAAGAATGGTGAAAAATGTGGGGTCGTAGTAGATGGGGGCATGAGTACCCGGTTTATGTACCATCCATGTTGAAGCCATTTTAGGAAATTAATCGGAAGAAGATTGTGGTTTGTGATTGTGATTGTGACTTGTATTTAAACACCATCAGAACCCAGCGGTACATCTCCCTGACTATTTGAAATTGGCGGCTCAAGAAACTGTAAAGACAATGATGACGTTGCCACTCGTCAAATCAACGTGTGGCCATTAATTACGTTTGGACACACTTATAAATATTTTAGTGTGACCATTTATCACTTATAGCCACACATAATAAGTGTATATGTGACAATAAAAAACTTATAAAAAATAAAACTAAGATACTATTTGGTCACACAACCTCGTATAAGTGGCCATTAATTACATTTGGACACACATAAAAATATTTAAGTGTGACCATTTCTCATTTATAGCCACACATAATAAGTGTATCCGTGACAATAATAAACTTATAAAAAATAAAACTAAGATACTCTTTGGTCACATAACCGTATAAGTGGTCATTAATTACATTTGGACACACTTAAAATTATTCAAGTGTGCCCATTTATCACTTATAGCCACACGTAATAAGTGTAACCGTGACAATAAAAAACTTAGGAAAAATAAAAGTAAACTACTCTTTGGTCACACAACCTCGTATAAGTGGCCATATATTTTAAGCGTTTTAGCCACATTACTAATAAATACAATGGTTGTTCGTCATATTTTGCCGCATTATTAAAAATGTGGCTAGAAAATGTGACATTAGGTCACACAACGTAATATAAGTGGCTATATATTTTACCTTTTAGACACATCTCTTATAAATACAGTAGCCATTTGTCACATTCGGCCACACTATTAAAACATGTGGCTAGTTAAATGTCATAGTTTGTGGCTAATGCATGTGTTTTTGGTCACATGTATCAAAGATCAAACAAACTATGACTGTAGGTCACATTTCGCCACACGTTTTTATAATGTGGCTAGCTTTTGTCACAGTTTTTTTCAAAGTGTGGCGAAAAGTACCTGAGTAGGTATATAATGGTCACATGAAGAATAACATCTGTGGCCAAAACATTATGGAAGGTTTTCACACATGGTCAAAGACCTTTTAGCCACACATTTAAGCTGAAGTGTGGCAAATAGCCCAGACCACATGTGTGGCTAAAAGAAGATATTCACGTAGTGCAATAACCGGTGCATTCAAAGCCACCGTAGAAATGCCACTCGAAACCAACCCAACGGATACATCAGAAACTGAAACACTTCCTATGGATTGAGCCACATAAATGACTGGAACATAACAAGAACCAAAACTCTCACCAACATGGGCTCTCTTGTTACGTCTTACCAACTTAAGCTATTATGCTTCTGACTCATCACCACTATCAACATCAAAGTCCTAATCATCGTCACATGTAGTTCGTTTATTCTTCTTACCAACTTAAAATCTTCATTGTAGAGCCAAGTAACGACTAGTTTCATCAACCTCATCAAATGAACTATCGGAATCAGTAGTATAAGAAGAACGATGAGTAGATGGTTCAACAACACCTTCTGAAACAATAGGCAGTTCCAAACCAAAATCAAAAGCCTCAGCTTCTAAGTTAATATTCTCTGCCTCTTGAGGTAGAACATCGTCATGTTGCTTAACTGGCTCTTATGGAGGTGGTACAAACTGCCCTTGAGGTTGTTGTTGTGAGAAACCTCAGGTTCTGGATCAACAACTTGAGCATGTGCATACATGAAACCATCATTCGGTGGAGGCATATAAAACTGATTCACAATAGCCACAAACAACGATGTAAGTTGTGATCTCAACTCAACTCTACTTCTTGAACTAGATGAACGACATTGAGCATAAATCTTCTTGTTGATACTGTCAACAAAAGTAATCGGTCGTCTCTGAGGTATATTCGGAGCAACATGGTTCAATATCATTTGTAAGAACGTCGGATACAATAAAAACCATTCCCGACCAGTGGCTCTTCATTGTTTATCCATCTCATAAAAAATCATGCGGAGAAAGCTACACGTCTTGTTTATACCAACGAAGCTATAGCCGATTGCATAGTCGTCCCATACCATCTGAACCCGCTTTTCGTCCTGACATGCACACAATCAACACGTGCATAAAAAACCTCCATGAACCCAAAAGAAAACCTTTTCGTTCTGCGAATCACCAATCGAACCCGAATACCATATTCGCTGAAAAGCCCCATTTCTGAACAAGTAGGAGTACTCAGTAGGACCAGTATCTTCAATCACAGATCCCAATTGTAAAGCTTCCTATATATCATCAGTAGAAAACGCAATCTATTGGCTGTTTACCATAACTCGAAACACCGGTGGTTCATCATGGCAATCATAAACAATCGTGTTTCAGATATCTTCAATATTTGGTGCCGTGATTGGCAAGGTTGTTGGATAGCCTAGAAGATCCTTGAGCGAAGAAAGAAGTGTATCATTTCACGAAAACCATCAATGCCTCGTTGATCCGGGTCCAAGGTCACGTACATGTTGTGCGCACCAAAAAACTTCCTATGATCATCACCACATTCGTCTCCACCCGCATCACTAGCACAAGCAACAACAACTGCTATATATGCACAAAATTGAGTAAGTTAATAAAGTTAAAAACCAAACAGATGTGAACTTCGCTGGTTACCATACTTAGCGAATTATTATGTAGGTGAAGTTAAGATAACTTCGCCTGATAAACAACTTTGTCACCGACGGCGACTGTGTATCGAAAAAACACTAAAAACATCACACGAACATGTTTAAACCTAATTAATGGTTATTTCATGTGTTATAAGCACCGATAAAGAAGAACTGAACCTTAGATTTCGTAAAATGTTTACATAAAGGATGATTTGAAGCCCAGTTAGGTTTAAGGACAATTGTTGGCCATAACTTACAAATGAAGAAACATTAGAGATTAAAAGTTTCTTTGTGATCGTTGAACGATTTTAAACCTTATGATGTAAACGAAAAACTTCGTTTAGTACTCTGAAAAATTTTGAATTTCGTCAGTTAACTTCACTGTTTGAGTATAAGATAATGTTGACCTAGGTTGACGAAAATCCCTTTTATACTATTTGAGAAATCCTAGGAAAGTTAAGGAACTTTGCCTAATAGGCGTACTGAATAGGCAGATTCCTTATTTATTGGGATCTACAAGTATCTTCAAACAACGTGCAAAACCTCAAAAATTTCCATAGTATAACGGATATGACCATCGATCCGTTCCCTAGAACTTGCAGAACCAATAATTCATGATGTAAAAAAATCACAACACACGCTTACCGAAGAACTTTCAAATCCGTATAATACCAACAAGAAGAAGTTCAAACACACACAAACCAGTAGTTACAAACAACTAGTGAACTCTTATGATTTCAAACCAAACTTACCTGGAAAAAGTAAAAGACGGTGAAAAGTGAGTCCGACACACGTTAGGATTTGGTTGGAATGAAGCCTGGTCCTATTGCGTCACGTGCATGCATACCAACCAACTTGAATGCATCGAGCCAGATGACATTCCCATCAAGCCCCACGTGGAAAACTTGGAAGATAAAATGAAAAAATAATCCTTTGAACTCATATTTATATCCAAACTCTGATACCAATTGTAGGTCCCTATAGCATATACATTACTTGTTTTTTCTACTAATGTCCACACATCCATCTTTTTGAGCTGTGCTAACTCCTCTTGCATTGCTTCAATGCGGGAGCTCTCTTTTAGTGCCATCTAATAATTTTTTGGTTCGACTTAACTAATGAAGCATGAATAGAGACATTCCTCGATGATACAAGTCTCTAGAATTTTTACATACAAGCAAACATTTTCTGCAATAATTTTCCTCGTCTGCACCCCTTCATTTAGATTTCCAATATGTTCTCAACGGAGTGAACTTTATAGACTTTTAAATTTAAGTACAAATTAACCGCCAATTCGTCTCCCAAATTAGTACTAACCTCCTTCGAACCTGTCTAATTGTGGAAAATATTGTAAAAATCATAATTGTTTCCAGTTTCCACATGTGTACCGGTTTGCTTTTCAACAATGATACTTGAAGTACTTTGTGAGCCAGGGATTGACACGTCTTTTGCATCATACATCATCTAAGTTTCCAAACGTTCTTCTGATACTGCATCAAACAAGGAAGAAATGTTGATAGATTTAAATAATTTGTCATAATCGAAAGCCCTTTCGGATACCGAACAAGGTAGAGGAGCATAATAGCTAGTGATGTCAGTATTGAATACCACCTATACCTTGTTAGTTAAAATGTTAAAAACATGTTTGTTTGGTGAACCAACGATGAAACCAATGAAGAAACCTTCGTCGCCACTTCACCTAACATTGAATTTTTCTTTTAAATCGTGCATAGGGTTCCAAAAGGTTCAAATCGTTTCAGATTAGGCTTCCATTTATGTATTAATTAATAACATGTTTTATTAAGCCTTTTAACAATTAAAATTCAATTAAGGATATAACAGGTCGTGGCTATAGCCTCTGCCTATAACACGACATGACAGTTGTCTTCTCTTTCGGCTGCTGAACAGGTGTTACGCCTTTCATGAATAGATATTTTGACCAAAAAGCTCTTCTCATTATCTCTTCACGTTGTACCATGAGCTCAACTAACTATTTGTATTGTTCAACTTCCTACTTCCTCCACTAACTCTTCCACATTCTTCCAAAATGGATCTCATAAAGATAACACACATTAACTACCTGTTGATATTGTTGTGCTTGATCCATTGACTCGTCATATATCAAGATTTTGTTCCAGTATAACATTTGATGTCTTTCTCAGAAAAATTTACCAACCACATGGGATCTGGCACATTAATCGTATCCCGGTTCTTCTCTCATCTCTTCAACACAATGACCACTTCACAAGTTTTTCTATCAGAAAAAATCATCTGAAATATTTATGGAAATCTTTTTCCATTGGATAAACTGGTATTACTTTCAATTTATGAGGCTTGAGGTACTTTAACATTTTATCTTAATCATTTATACTCGTTTCAATATCCGTCTTTGAAATACGAAGAGTTGGTTGTTGTGGAGCCCATTTCTTGAAACCACATTTTGGTTTTCTGACAATGAATTCCCACATTTCACTTATCATACCCTTCTTCGGTGCATTAAGTAACTCCATTTTGCATAATTTTACCACATCTGTCAATGGCTATGTTTTGATATTGTCTGACACCCTCATTTCACAGATATTGTTATGGCCTGCCACCCTCCTATCACATATATTATTAGGGTTTGCCACCCTCACATCGTACAACCATACAACCATACATACATTTCTTTTTATATATACTTTCATACGTAACCTTTTTTACATTATTCATATGACATTCTTAAAACATTCACATATAATACACTTACCACTTAAGGTAAATGTATTAACTATCAAATCAAGTATGCACACAGTCTCGAAAAAATAACAAGGAAATGGGGCTAGAAACTCACATGTGTCTTGTGCCTCTCAGAGTTAACGACTAACATTTAGGGTTTCGGTTTTGTTCGGATCTGGACCAACATACTATCTTAGACGGATTTCTTGTTGTTTGACGATGTTCAAACACAAAATCCAACCTTTCTTCAACTCGGATCTAGGACCGAAATGATGAGATTGTTTGTTTGCGTTTTAGAGTGTGTATGGAGGCTAAGTTGGTAGATTGAGTGTTTTAGGGTTTTAGGGAGGTTTAAGGGTGTTTATATAAAGTTAAAGACATGTACCTAAAACCCATCACCCTCCCTTATTTCATATTTTATTGTCCAATCCCACACTCTATTATTTTTATTTAACTTAGCTAAATAACAAAACAACATTAAGTAAACGAAATTATTTTATTTTCTTTTCAAATCCTGCCCAAAAATTCATCTTCTCTCTAGGCGACACCCTTAGATTTAAGGTTTATGCCCTTCGTCGTGAAGGTTTGTGTTGTTACTGTTCGTCTCTATTGGTGCAGATCTAGATTGGTTCTCTTCTCTCTGGTATGTTCGTCCCTTTTTGATTTTCTTTAGGGTCATTTTTCATTGTTTAGATGTGGTTTTTCTATGTGGGGTTTTCCTCTCTGAAGTTCTACTATTAGGGTCTCGGACTTTAGGCAAACATGACATGACAACAACTGTTCTTGTTTGACGAATCGATTCGTTATATGCTTGGATTTTGGGAAATTTGTGTTATGATGTAACATCCTGGTTTTGAAAAGAATAGATAAAATAAATTTCGTTTATTTTATAAGGTGTCGTTAATCAATTCAGATAAATAAACTAGTAGAGTGTGGGCTTGAATATTAATAAGATGGAATAAGGGATAGTTATGGGCCTTAGGCCGATGGGCTTAATGGTATATAAACCCTTAAACCACCCTAAAACCCTAAGACACTCATTCTTATCATTAGTCTCCATACACACTCTAAAACACAGAAACACCATCATATAACCCGAGCCAAGATCTGAATGTGAAAACCCGAGCTTGTTGGTGTTAGGACGTCGAAACAAGCCAAAACGGACATCAACCTTATGCCGTGTTCGTAAACCGATTCGTTTAAATGTACGTTTTATAATGAAACACTTGTTCGGTTCGTTTGGAATCCTTAGATCTATAGATATGTTAAAAACTAATCAAATGCAACAAATATTACTAAAATCCGTTAATGTTTGATAGATTAATCGACGATAAATGAGCCGTATGTATATATGTATAAATCGCACCATGTAAAGCGTAATATTTAGATGATTTATGGATTGGGGTTTGTAGGTGAGGTGAATTCGAGTTCAATGATACCAAAATCAAGTTGTTTCATCATGATTTGAAGGGTAATTGTAGATCTGGTGATGTTGACTGTTTGTTGTTCTTATCAATTTTGACTTTGACCCTAGAGTCAAAGATTTGAATAAGTCTGATGCTAATTCCTTATGCCAAACGAATCACTAGTCATTCGTTAACGCTTTTATAACGAATAAACCTCTCATTCGCCCTACAGAAGTCACGAATGATATGTTCATTCGTTACCCATTCATTCGTTAGGATAAGGAAAAGATAGCGAATCAAGCCATTCGTTACAGAGTGTGCTTCCGTAACGAATGAGCACTCATTCGTCCCAAGGGAACACGAACGGCCCTAGTCATTCGTTATATGCCCATTCGCTATGATAAGATAACGAATCAGGTCATTCGTTACTCACCCATTCGCTATGTTAAGATAACGAGTCAGGTCATTCGTTACTCACCCATTTGCTATGTTAAGATAACGAATCAGGTCATTCTTTACTCACCTATTCGCTATGATAAGATAACGAATCATGTCATTCGCTATAAGATACACTTGTAACGAATTAAGAATTCTAATGAAATCTGTGTTAAGACAGTTAATGAAAATAAAATTGTTCTAAGTTGACCTGGCACCCCTTTGACCCCGCTCTGCCCCTTGGACCCCGCTAGGGGCTGCCCACCCTAGAACCCTGCTGCTAGGGGCGCTGCCCCCCTGTTGGTACATGATGTCAGTAGTTTATTATCTAGTGTCTGTAATCGTGTTAGTTGGTTTTGTTTTTGGGTTTTAGTTAAGTTGTCTCACAAGTTCGCCTGATATAAGCGAACTTGTGGACAAGCGAAGTTATTGACAACTTCGCCTAGTCTGTTAGGCGAAGTTGTCGATAACTATATATGTTTGGCTACGGCTTATGTTTTAAGAAGTTCGGAAGAACGTGTAATTGTGATTGCATATCACGTGTTAAAGGAGTTGCAATACAACGTGTCTTTTGAGTATTGTAACGTGTATTTGTGCTTGGTTTTAACGTATATCGCATCGAACACTCGTATCGTCTTACGTAGGGATTCCGCACCTACGTAGTACGAGATACTTCCGTGTAGATCCGGCTGGGAACCTACAATTGGTATCAGAGCATTTGCTCGTGATTGTGTGGTTCGGGATTATCACACGAGTGTAGAAATCGTTCCGTTCGACTATTCGCGGGACGAGTTTACGTTGAAATACTGAGTTTTTGTGTCCTACTCATCTACCACTATCAAATATAACCCATTACACCTTCACATACCTCGCAATACGTCAAATTAAAACATGCAAAATCTTGTGTTCATCAGGCGAAGTTGCCGTCACTGTTCTTAGGGTTTAGGCGAAGATATTAGTTTAAGCGAAGTTATCATTAACTTCTCTTGTCTCACAAGTTCGCTTGAATTAAGCGAAGTTAACATCTGGCAAAGCGAAGTTAGGATGCGAAGTTAATCTCAAGAGAAGTTGAGAATAACTTCGCCATCTGAGTAGGCGAAGTTGTGGAAAACCAGCGAAGTTAAGCTTAAGCGAAGTTAAGCATAACTTCGCCTACTGGTCACTGTTCAGAAATTAAAAAAAAAAAACTTTTTGTGTGTTTTCAAGTCGCGTTTCTTTCAGAGATGACTTCGATAAACATTACGGATCTGGTGAAAATGGAAGTTGAGGCCGGTTCAGCAACTAAGGCTCCGAAAATGCTTAAGGGTACCGATTTCGTTG
This sequence comes from Bidens hawaiensis, assembly GCF_021521415.1. Lineage (NCBI taxonomy): Eukaryota > Viridiplantae > Streptophyta > Magnoliopsida > Asterales > Asteraceae > Bidens > Bidens hawaiensis. Next base: position 90,902 of record NW_027505632.1, read on the forward strand.
CTTGGAAAGATCGGTTTGAACAGTATGTTAAATATCAAGATGCTAAGATGTGGGTGTGCATACAAGATGGATACATTCCACCAACGGCCTTGTTTTAGGGTCGTGATCAAATAAAGAAGTACAGTAAGATGGATGAGGAGGAGAGGAAAATGTATGAGGCAGAGAGTAAAGCTCATGCGGCGATCACCATGGCTCTTCCACAAGAGATTCTTCACACCTTCAGGAAATACAAAACCGCTAGAGAGCTATGGGAAGCGCTAGAAAATCGATATGAAGGTAATGTGGGGATACGTGCATCCAAAATTAAGCTACTAAAAACCCAATTCTCGGTGTTCAAATATTTGAAAAATGAATCACTTGATGATATCATCACAAGATATTATCACCTGATGACCGAACTAAGCAATTACTCCATTGTATACAAAGAAGAGGAGATAGTAGAGAAACTTCTTGATGCTCTTCCACCGAAATGGGAAATGTACACGGTTTTGATGAGAGAAGATAAAGAGTTTGCCAATATCGATTTGGAAACAGCAGTCAATAAATTAAGAACTTTTGAACATAACATGGTTCGGAAAGAGACACCAACTGATCAGGTTCAGGATCCGGGAATGTATCGTGCGAAAGTTACTTCAAGTTCAAGTTCAAAGTCAGAATCCTCTGCTTATTACTCAAAGGGAGACTCACACTCAAATTCAACTCAGGATGGTCATGTGACTCTCAACATGGATGGTGATGAATGTTTCGTAGCTGCAAGAAATAATTCTTCAAAACCTCAAGCCACAACTGGTAACTGTTCATCAAATGTTCCAACCAAAAACTACTCACAGATGCCCATGAGTGTTAAATCAGCTGAACAATAGTTTGCTCTCTATGCATCTTTCATTGCATCTTATGAGAATTACATCGAAGGTAAAATAGTCGATCCTGCAACTTTGGATGAAGACTATGATCAAATTTTTGCTGATGATCTAGAAGAGATGGATCTGCAGTGGCAGATGGCTATGATAGTAAGACGGGTTAAAAGATTCATGAAGAAAACGGGTAGAAAGTTCGTTGGGAAAGACCAGGTTTTGACAAATCAAAGGTTAGATGTTACAACTGTCAACAAAATGGTCACTTTGCCAAGGAATGTACAAATGAGAGAGTCGAACGTAGTCAGAATAGGCCTGCACAACAAAATGGGGGAGGTAGTGAGAATAGGGCTATGGTATCTAGACACCATGGGATACAACTGGAATCTGCAAGTTGAGGAAGTGTTCGAACAGGCTAACTTGGCAAACATCGAAACTGGAGGGAGTGAGAAAGAGACGGGAGAAAATAAAGCTTATATGGCAGAAGTGAACGATCAGCTTTCTGAGGTAAGTTTTGAACTCCCTTGTATGCAATGTGAAAATCTGTCTGAACAATTGAAAACAATAACTGATCAGTTTGTTAGTTTGGACGCTCAATTTAAAACGTTAAAAGAAGATCATCACTATACTAAAACTAGAGAAAACAGTTACTCAGTAAAAATAAAAGCTAGTGAAAAGGATATCAGAAGTCTTAAAGCCAGTCTAGCTGAAAAAATACAAGTAATTGATCTTAGTTATGAAGTGTTAGAGGAAAAAACCAAACTAATTGCTGACAGAGATAAACAGATAGCTGATTACCAGGTAAAAGTGGTGGAATTAAACAGAAAAATTGAACAATTTAGAAATTCCTCAGCAATGCTTGATCACATCGTAAGTGTTCAACGTTCCCCAGTTAACAAAGGGGGAATTGGATTTTCTGAGGTTCCACCACCATATAACCATAACTATACGTATGATCCTAGTAATCAGAAATCTGTTGATGTTGAAATTAGTCAGACAGTTCCTGTCAAAGTTTCGATTAAAGAACCTGAAGTTAGTAAAAGCGAAACATGTAAGCCTGTTTCAAATGTTAAGATTTCTGTTCCTAGTTCTGTCTCATCAAATTCGGACAAGACATCCGAATCTAGTGAGATAAAAGAAGAGGTAGTGTTACAAAAACGTGGGGAGGAATATAAGCCAACTGAAAAGAACTCTCCCCTAAACCCGTTTGTCCCACCATATATTAGACAAACGAATAGTAATGCAACCTCAACATCTGAAACAACTGTTGAGACGAAAGTTGAACACAGGAGCTGTTTTAGATGCAATCAAATAGGACACCTGATTGCTGATTGTCCTCTAAATCAGAGATTCAGAGGTATGAGGCATCCGAAAACTGAGAATAAAACTAACAGTAATTACTATAATGGTAAGAATACTAACTCTCCAAAATTCAGACATTGGACTAATCCAAGATTTCAAAGAAATCGATCTCAGTTTTTCCCAGTTAACAACCGAACCAACAATTATAATTCAGTTAATCCACTAAGGTTTGGATGGCCTCATAGTCAATTCTCAAGAAGGTATCCTTATAGAACTTACAGAAATCATTCTTAATACGGGATGCCGTTTAACAGATTTAATCGACCCAAGACCAGTAGGTCTTGGGTCCCCAGATTTTAATCCTTTTCTTTAATCGTGCAGGAACAGTTGAACAGGACTGCAAACAATCTGTGGGTTGTGGATAGTGGCTGTTCCCGGCACATGACTGGTAACAAGAATTTGTTACACGAATGGAAACCTGTTCAAGGAGGAAGAGTTAGTTTCGCTGGAGATAGCGGTGGTAGAATTACTGGTATTGGAACTGTGACAAATGGTTAAATGAAGTTAGAAAAGGTGAATTTTGTAGAAGAGTTGAAGCATAATTTGTTAAGCGTATCTCAGATTTGTGACAAAGAGTACACAATGCACTTTACCAAAGATGAAGCAATTGTTTTGTATCCTGGTTTCAAGATACCAAAGGCATGGGTGTTGATGAAAGCTTCAAGAGAAAAGAACACATACGTCATGGATATGAGGTCAACTGAGATGGCAACAGAAGAATCATGTCTTCAGTCAAAAGCAATTGAATCGGAGTCCGAGTTATGGCATCGAAGAATGGGGCATATACATCTTCGAAAAATGAACTACATTGTCAAGAATGGGCTGGTGCTTGGTGTTCCCTTAAAGAATTTCAACTTTGAAGACCAATGCTTATCGTGTAAGAAGAGAAAGCAACACAAGAAACCTCATCTCACCAAGAAGGTTAATTCAATTGTTAGTACCCTAGACCTACTTCACATGGATCTTTTCGGTCCTGTGAATGTAAAGAGTCTAGGTGGAACGACATACTGCTTGGTAATAACCGATGATTACTCTCGATACTCGTGGGTATACTTTCTGAAGACAAAAGATGAGATGGTTCAGTTGGTAATTAACTTGATTACTAAGGTTGAGAATATTGTGGGGAGAAAGGTTAAGTACATCAGGAGTGATAATGGAACAGAGTTCAAAAACTACCAGATGGAGCTGTTCTGCTTACAGAAAGGGATAGACCACCAGTACAGCGCCCCGTACACTCCGCAACAAAATGGGGTGGCTGAGAGGAAGAACAGGACGCTAATTGAAGGAGCCAGAACCATGCTGGCTGATGCTAAACTTCCCGTGGTGTTCTGGGCTGAAGCAGTTGCCACAGCCTGTTATATCCTTAATCGTGTTTTAACTGTTAAAAGGCTAAATAAAACTTGTTATGAACTTATGCATGGTCGAAAGCCAAACTTGAATGGTCTCGAACCATTCGGGTCCCCATGTACGATTTTAAAGACAAACTCTAAATTTGGTGAGAAAGCCGACGAAGGTATTTTAGTTGGATATGTTGTTGGGACACCCAACAGAAGAGTCTTTAATTTATCGAACAGCAAGGTTGAAGTGGTATGTAACACCGACATCACGAGTTACAAACCACCAATGCTCAGCACGGGACCCGCTGAAGCTTTTGACTATGATAAACTGTTCAAATCCTTTAATATGCCTTACTTGGATTTTGCAGAAGTTGATGAGAAAATTGCTTCACAGATTCTGTATGTTGAGGAAGAAAATATTGTGAAACGTCCGCGATACGATGAGTGTTATCCCTCCTCGTCAAGAACCGCTGATATTCCTGCTGCCTCTACTGAGGAAGAATTCTACAATCCTTTTCACTCTCTACATCAATCACCCATTGATGAACTCTCTTCGAACTTGGAAAACAATCTGGAAGTCAGTACGGTTCCGACTACTGGAGTTCACAAATATCATCATTTGGAGAATGTGATAGGTGATCTGTCTGACGGTGTACAAACAAGACGAAGCTTGAATGAGCACACTTGTGTTTTCGCAAGCATTAAAGAAACGGGTATCTTAAACGAATGCTTGTACACCTGCTTCATCAGCCAGATTGAACCAAAGAATTATCAAATGGCTCTCAAGGATAGCTCGTGGGTCGAAGCCATGCAAGAAGAGTTAGCTCAGTTCGAGAAGATGGAAGTCTGGAAGTTGGTAGCAAAACCGAAGAATGTACATGCTATTGGCACAAAGTGGGTCTTCAAGTGTAAGAGAGATGAGAAAGGAATAATCATAAGAAACAAGGCGAGGCTGGTAGTTAAAGGGTTTAATCAGCAGGAAGGAATCGACTACAATGAAGTGTTTGCTCCTGTGGCAAGATTGGAAGTGATTCGACTATTTTTGGCATTTGCTGCACACAATGAGATGAAGGTATTCCAATTAGATGTGAAAAGTGCTTTTCTTAATGGTAAAGTCGATGAGGTAGTATACGTTGAACAGCCTCCGGGTTTTCCTGACCCTGACTTTCCTGATCATGTGTACAAGCTGAGTAAAGCGATGTATGGACTACATCAGGCCCCTCGTGCCTGGTACGCCACCTTATCTGATTACTTACTTGAGAATGGGTTCGAAAGAGGAAAGATTGACAGCACGCTGTTTGTCAAGAGAAAAGGACGAGATTTTCTACTAGTTCAAGTCTACGTAGATGACATCATATTTGCTGCATCAAAAGTCGTCATGTGTCAGGAGTTTGAAGAAGTCATGAGAAAGAGGTTTGAAATGAGTGCAATGGGTGAGTTAACTTTCTTTTTAGGATTGCAGGTTGATCAGAAGAAAGATGGGATGTTCATCCATCAAACTAAATATGTCCAAGAAGTTCTCAAACGCTTCAAGATGGAGGACAGCACTCCATTTGATACTCCAGTTTGCGTCAACCACAAACTGGGTGCTGATTCAGACAGTGATGCAGATGTGGACCCCACCCAATATCGAGCAATCATAGGTTCTTTAATGTATTTAACTGCATCTAGACCTGACATTATGTTTGCAGTTTGTCTCTGTGCTCGTTTTCAGGCAAACCCAAAGAAATCTCACATGAAGGGAGTGAAGAGAATACTGCGGTATCTCAAAGGCAAGCCTAAGCTGGGATTGTGGTACACGAAAGGGGGAGACCTGGACTTGGTTACTTACACAGACTCTGACTATGGAGGGTGCAATCAGAACAGGAAGTCGACAACCGGCGGATGTCAGTTTCTGGGAGGAAGATTGGTGTCATGGCAGTGCAAGAAGCAGACCTCAGTAGCCATTTCTACCTGTGAAGCAGAATACATGGCAGCATCAAACTGCTGCTCCCAGGTTCTTTGGATACAACAGCAATTGCGCGATTACGGTCTGAATTTTACTCAAACTCCTATTTGTATTGATAACACTGCTGCAATCTCAGTAACTAACAATCCCGTAAATCATAGCAAAACTAAACACATTGACATTCGTCATCATTTTATACGGGATTGTGCTGAGAAGAAATTAATAGTGCTCGAAAAGGTTGATTCGTTAGATAATTTCGCTGATCTTTTTACTAAAGCGTTTGACAGAACTCGTTTTCAAAATCTCGTTGAGCTTAATGGGATGATTAATCCCGAGTAACCGTATTTTTCGTTTTAACTTAAAAAAAAAACGTCACTATCGCTTAGAATTATGTCGGTTGCTTCAGTTTGAAGGACATATCTTCGGATGTGTTTGGTCCTCACTTCTACCAGTAGATTATGAGGATAGCCATTAACCGGATGACTGAAAGTGACCGGGGCGGTTTATGATGTGGTTTTATTCTTTCGCTGAAAAATAGTCGTTCATACTTAGTTAGAAGGACACATATTCGTATGTGGTCGGTCCAGCTGATCCATTGGATCTTTAGGTAACCGTTTACCTAAAGACTTTGACTTGATCGGGGCGATAGAATTTAAATTGTTTTTTGGGAGATGATATAATTTTTCAAGTCTACAACTTCGAAAGAAGTCTCTATATAATGTTTCTAAGAAAATTGATCCAACCTTGGAAAGTGATACACACACTATTTCTGTGTGCTTAACTAGTGAAGTTATTAGGCCTAAAAGACTCTAGAACAGTCATTGTATGTTATGGTAGCTTTTTATGGTACGTAAAAGTTAAAGTGATACTAACTAAATCTTCTCGATTTAAAGGGAAGACTCATTAAGAGTTGTGTATGTCTCCATATACATCTTTACGAATGATAGGCAGAAAAGCGATTACCCAGTCATACACGAGCCCGTGAGTGTTCTGATTCCCAAGAAGATAGTGTGTCAAGTACCTGCAGTGATCCAGATTCGGGACTTGCAGTAGTCTACTGTTTGAAGCTATGTCAATCTTTATTATTTAAAAAAAAATAAAAAAAAATAAAAAAATGATGATGTTAAGCCTTCTGAAGCCTATTATGTTATACTTATCAATCAAGAGGCAAGATAGAGAACGGGAAAAAGACTCTAAAGATCAAGATGTACTTACTGTTTAATCAGACACTACGCGTCAAGGTCAACTCGGGGTGACTCGGGGAAAGTCAAATAAGCTTTGAGAATAGATGGGAGGCATCACAATCTCTGATGTGTTGTCCGTTTAAATTTTGAGCTTAATTGAACCTAATCCGTATCACAGAAGCGATGAAAACCATACTAAGTCGTTTACCTGCTTACAACCTGTTTCTTTAAGTCATAATACCGCTGAACATGGATCTATGTGACAGCCATTTAATTAGTATGATTCCTTTTCGGATCTTTTCTGAAACATGCTGGTCCCCGACAAGACTGAAATTTGATCCCGTGTACTTTATTCCTAAATTTTACTTTACCTATGTCGTTTTATGGTTTAATACTTGGTTACTTGGTCTTTGATCGTAACATTTAAATCTTTAAAGGAAGTTTTAAATGAAAGTTGCATTTTGTTCAAATGTTTAAGGGCCTCTTTTGTAAATTTAAAGCGAAGTTTCTGGGCGAAGTTAAACCTTAACTTCTCCTGTGTAATGTCAGCCCTATATAAAAGACTTTTTGGTCAAACACCTGTTCATATTCTCAAAATTCAAGCGAACTTATCATAACCCTCGGCGAACTTGTTTACTCGAATCAAAACTTGTTATTTTTCCAATTTCAATTTGTATTAAAGGTGTGTAGGGTCGGGATAATGTGTAATTCGTGTCGATCACGTTAATTAGACCTTGAAGCTGCTTTTGGTGGCCAAGGATTTTTCGATATGGAACGAGTTGATCCTGAGGCAGAGGTTCAGGTCTCAATAGCAGATGTTTCTGGTGTTGAAGTGTCAATGATAGCTACGTCTGTAGCTGATTCTGAAAGAACCGACTCTGACTCCTCAGCTGATGATGTTGCTGAAGCAAGACAGATACTGGTCGCCCAAGAAAGAATTCATGGAAAGAGAAAGAAAGATACAGATGACAGTGAATCTGATTATGAGGAGAAGTTAGATCGGTTGGTTCGTCGATCGAAAAGGGCAAGAACGGGTGAAGGATCGGGAGCTGGTGAAAGCTCGAGGGTGGTTCGTTTCTCTCCACCCGCCTTATCTGGTATAACTATGGTCCATGCGTCCATGACTGTGACAGGACCAATCACCTCGGATGTTCCCGTGGTATCTACATCATCTTCATTTGGCATTCCACCCACTACTTTTCAGTTTTCGGCTCCAGAAATTGTTTCTTTGCCACCTCCTACACTTACTCCATCGGAGGTTGTTGCAAGATTCGTTGAGTCGACACTGGTTTCCACTACAGGTTTATATGTTACAATACCACATGCGGTTACTTTTCCGCCTGTTTCTGATGTTCAGACTACTTTGGGAATCCCTCCACCGTATGCTCAAGACATTTCTCATATGAGGTTTGATTTTGATGCAACTTTATCTGACTCAGACAGGATAGCAGCTCTTGAGAGGGTCGTGGCAGAACAGTCAAGAATCAACCTGATCCAAACCCATGCTATTCAGCGCCTTGTTGCAGAGAATCAGATTCAGTCGTCCCTCCTGATTGAACACGGTAAACTTTTTGATGCTTTAAAACAGTTCTTAGCATCTCAGGGGGAGACGAGCTGCAAGGGCGATGAGTTGCGGACGAAGAAGAGTAATGATAGAGACAATGATCCCAATGCATCGAAAGGTGCAGGTGGTGAGTTGCCAAGAACTGAACAGACTTCCACATCTCAGGGGGAGTCAGCTGGTGCAACAGGTGAATCAGGGGGTGAAGATGTGGTGGTAGTGGATGATGAGGAGATGTTGGACGATGATATTGTAGGAGACGACGATGTGTTACCGGCTGAAGAGATTGAAAAGATAGGAGCTGACATTGTAATTGATAGTGAGATTGAAGAGGGAGAGATTGTAGAGGAAAATGTTGAGCATGAGATTCCGGAAGTTGATAAGACAAATGTGGGTCATGATATGGGAAGTGATGAGACTGAATGGGAAGAGCAGCCGAAATGGAAAGAAGAATACGCTCAATGGTTTGTGAAGACAAAGAAGCCAGCGGTTCCTACTATGTTCAAGAAGAGTTACAACATCAAAGGGTATGCTGAATCGAAAAAGGGGATTATATGCTGGTTATATGATGAGCAGTTGAGGCTGTTTGTGATCAAACGTTTTGACGGAGTTTAGTATTTCAAAAGGTTGTTGAGATCATTGAATACCTTGCCGGAGTGTGAGGTGAAGGATTTAGCCAAGTTGGGGTTGATAAACAGGAGTGATGATAATATGGCTAGGATTATTGGAAAGATCGTGAGGAAAGAAAGTATAAAAGAGAAAAAGTTCGAGTTGTTAAAGCCGCAGAGAGGGAAGCTAGTTGAGGATAAAGACAGAGGTATGAGAGCTGATGGCAAACCTTGGATGGTAATGAAGTATAAGCCGATCCGGTGTTTAAAAGAAGTGCCGATGAAACAAATGCCCAAGGATGTCTTAAAGAATCTGAAATGGTGGTATGTCGATAGTGAAACAGCTGAAGCGGTGATGGAGGATGAAGATCAACAAGAGTTGCTGAGAGTGTATGATCCAATGCATTTGGTGAATTTGTCTCAAGCTGACTTGCAGGTGCTGAACGAGAAAAAGATATTCTATATTCCTACATGGAAAGAAGAAGCCAAGAAATACTATAGAGTTGTCTCTGTCTGTATAAGACAGGGAGTTCATGCTTGAAGACGAGTGACTCGAGTTTTGGGATTACACGACACGTGATTGAAGTTAGAGATATGAAGCTACTGCCAAGGGGGAGTCTGTTGGTACATGATGTCAGTAGTTCAGTATCTAGTGTCTGTAATCGTGTTAGTTGGTTTTGTTTTTGGGTTTTAGTTAAGTTGTCTCACAAGTTCGCCTGATATAAGCGAACTTGTGGACAAGCGAAGTTATTGACAACTTCGCCTAGTCTGTTAGGCGAAGTTTTCGATAACTATATATGTTTGGCTACGGCTTATGTTTTAAGAAGTTCGGAAGAACGTGTAATTGTGATTTGCGTATCACGTGTTAAAGGAGTTGCAATACAACGTGTCTTTTGAGTATTGTAACGTGTATTTGTGCTTGGTTTTAACGTATATCGCATCGAACACTCGTATCGTCTTACGTAGGGATTCCGCACCTACGTAGTACGAGATACTTCCGTGTAGATCCGGCTGGGAACCTACACCCCCCGGACCCCTGTTCATTGAGGGTTAATAAACTAGAAATATGATATGGGTAGTGATACGTGTAATTGTTATACAGTTAGCCGTGCTCAGCTAAAGAAAGGAGTTACCATTAACTCTGAGAGGAACCGAGTTCAGGTGAGTTTCTAGCCCCATTTTCTTGTTATGTTTTCGGGGCTGTGTGTATACTCAATGTGATTAGTTAATACACTTACCTTGAGTGATAAGTGTATGCATGGATGATATATGTGATAGATATTTTATTATGAATATGAATGAAAGCTTGTAGGTACGTGAACGATCTTCGGATATTGCACGTATCTCCAAGGAAGGTAAGTGTTAGAATATATAATTGTGTATGTATGAATGATAAAGCAGGGTATGTACGAAATTGTATGAATGTTAGTATGGAAGTATGGTATAGTGAAAGAAGGGAACATACCCTAATAATATCTGCGAATGAAGGGAACAAACCCTAATAATATCTACGAATGAAGGGAATATACCCTAATAATATCTGTGAACAAAGGGAACCTACCCTAGTAATATCTGCGAATGTAGGGAACGGACCCTAATAATATCTGCGAATGTAGGGAACAGACCCTAATAATATCTGCGAAGGTTATAGGACGAAATGTATGTATATGTGTATGTATGAAAGAAAGAATCAAAGTATGAAAGTATGAAGAAAGGTAAAAAGCTAAGTATGTTATATGTATCTTCGGATGCGTATATAAGTAAGTATATGAATGTATTGTATGTTACCTGTATTAACTGGAACTCACTCAGTGTAGCTGACTTTTAGTATGCACGCAAATTTAACAGTAATACCCCTCCTTAGTTGTACACGGCTAACTTTTAGGGTTTCAATTTGGTTCAGATTTGGACCAACATGTTATCTTAGACGGATTTCTTGTTTTTTGACGATGTTTGAACACGAAATCCAATCTTTCTTCAGCTTGGATCTAGGTCCGAAATGATGAGATTGTTTGTGTGTGTATGGAGGCTAAGTTGGTAGAATGAGTGTTTTAGGGTTTTAGGGAGGTTTAAGGGTGTTTATATACCCTTAAGCCCATGGACCTAAAACCCATCACCATCCCTCATTCCATCTTTTATTGTCCAATCTCACACTTTATTATTTTTATTTAACTTAGCTAAATAATAACACATCATTAAGTAAACGAATTCTTTTATTTGCTTTTCAAATGCCGCCCACAAATTCATCTTTTCTCACTAGGAGACACCCTTAGATCTAGGGTTTATGGCCTTGTCACGATGGTTTGTGTTGTTAATCTTCGTCTCTGTTGGTGCAGATCTAGAATGGTTCTCTTCTCTCAAGTATGTTCGTCCCCTTTTGATTTTCTTTAGGGTCGTTTTTCATTGTTTTGTTGTGGTTTTTCTATGTGGGGTTTTTCCTCTTCGACTATTAGGGTCTCGGGCTTTTAGGCAACCATGAGATGACAACAACTATTATTGTTTGATGAATAAATTCGTTATATGTTTCAATTTCGGGAAATTTGTGTTATGATGTAACATCCTGGTTTTGAAAAGAATAGATAAAATAAAATTTCGTTTATTTTATAAGGTGTCGTTAATCAGTTCTATTAAATAAACTAGTAGAGTGTAGGCTTGAATATTTAAAAGATGGAATAAGGGATGGTTATGAACATTAGGCCCATGGGCTTAATGGTATATAAATCCTTAAACCACCCTAAAACCCTAAGACCCTCATTCTTATCATTAGTCTCCATACATACTCTAAAACACACAAACACCATCATATAACCCGAGCCAAGATCCGAAGGTGAAAACTCGAGCTTGTTGGTGCTAGGACGCCGAAACAAGCCAAAACAGACATCAAGCTTAGACCGTGTTCGTAAACCGATTCGTTTAAAGGTACGTTTTATAAAGAAACACTCATTTGGTTCATTTGGAATCCTTAGATATGTAGATATGTTAAAAACTAATCAAACGCAACAAATCTTACTAAAATCCGTTAGCGTTTGATAGATTAATCGACGGTAAATGAGCCGTATGTATATATGTATAAATTGACAGTAAATCGACGGTGAATGAGCCGTTTGTTAATCTTCATCTCTGTTGATGCAGATCTAGATTGGTTCTCTTCTCTCAGGTATGTTCGTCCCCTTTTGATTTTCGTTAGGGTCGTTTTTCGTTGTTTTGATATGGTTTTTCTATGTGGGGGTTTTTCCTCTTTGAAGTTCGACTATCAGGGTCTCAGACTTTTAGGCAACCAAGACATGACAACAACTGTTCTTGTTTTACGAATCGATTTGTTATATGTTTGGATTTTGGGAAATTTGTGTTCTGATCATGATTTCTAAAAATTTCACCTGGGCACACAATCTAAAATTTTGAATTCTCAAACAACGAGCCTTAGTTTCTGATTTCTTTTAAAAGTCTAGTCAAAATCCAGATTCAAATTATATTTGTTTCTGTTTTCCTCTCTCTTTCAAATTAGGCAAAAACAACGACTTTAATCACCATATGATGGAAGCAGTCGATACTCTGCAACTCTGAGCACCAATACAAAACCTTGTTCCACCACAGGTTCGTATATTATTCTATCTTCAATTGTTTTATTAGTTGACCTAATTAATTATTCAAATTTGGGGATTCCTATCCTTATACCATTTGAATTGGTTTAGGGATGTCAATTGCTATGCCATGAGTATGATACGTCAATTCAAACCAGAGGGTAGCATAGATGCTATTTTCGAAGATGAACTTGCTGAAGGTTGTAAAGACTGATATGTTTGGATTTCTTGTAGTTCAGCAAATGCGTCAGCAGGAAAAAAGTGAAACTTTATTTTGATGTTGCTTTTAGTATGCATTTTATTATTCTAATAATGATGTTCAGGTATTTCACCAAGATCAAGTGTATTTATGTATCTCTGATGTGTAACATTGCAAGCTTTAGTGAGCCGTGTTTCATTTTTTCAGTTAATTTTACAGTATCTTGTGTGTTTACACATGATCTATATTGATCTTTATGTTGTTGACAGTATATATGCAGAGTCAGCTGTATACAGAAAACATGATTAATATAATACAATCTACTGTGTTAACCAAGAGTTGCAATAATGTTAACCAAGAGCTGTATACAGAAAACATGAACATTTTTTTTATAATTTTGTTGCAATAATAATTCAAATTATTTGATAATATGATTCTTGTTGTTGAACGGATTAAGAATAGACTTTGGGTGACTTTTAACTCCATTTTTCACTTTTTTTTTTGTTATTTTGCTTATTTAGTTCAAACTTTAATTACTTTTCTGTTTTGGTTTAGTGATAAAGCCGACTCAAAGAAATCACAACATCAACGTGTTTCAGAACTGCAAAGGCCGATACATCATCCATGTACGTGTGCAACTGTCTGATATTTATTTTTCTTTCTTCCCAATGTCTGACTATATTACTATTATTATTGTTATTAATTTTATTTGTTAAATATGTAGATTCGAAACCAGTGAAAGGTAATGGGTAGAACTCAAGTTGAAAATGCAAAATAGCTAGCTATTTGATCGGCGCGTTTTATGTACACTCTATTTTATATTATTTATATATTAAATGCATCGATATTTTTACTAATTATATTATTTTATATTGTTCTTGTAATTTATAATTCATATGTATAATGTATTAAAAAACATCATAAAATAATAATTAAAGAATGATCAGATTGAAATATATGGAGTGCAAATGATTTATTATATTTGATCTATTACCCTATTATACTAATGGAACCATGCATATGTCATGTATATGGAACTATGGAATAAAAAGAATATATTAGAGTCCACGTCAGTTTGATTGTTATTGAATTTAATTAGAAGATGCAATGGAGTTGGACTCGAGGTGGACTTTAGTGGGTTGTGTACGTTGAATTGGACCATAAACAAAATCAAACGTGGGTTGGGCCATCACAAAGGGAGCCACCTTTTTTTCTTTTGAGGGCACACATATAATGGGATGATACATGACTGATTGAGGGGGATTTTTTATTTATGGAGACGACAATTTTAGAGAAAACAAATCAAACGGCTTAGTTGCTCGGGGCAACAGCAAGTGAGGATGAACAGCAGCTGTTGGCTGTTGTGCACGCCAATCCAAAATAGTAATCAAGTTCAAGGAAGCTATATGACAGGCTAATCTCGTTGTAACTTCCTCTGGGTGAATGGTTCGTTTAGATTAAACATTGTTTTATTTATGTTTGGATTTGTTCTTGACATTGACAACGTTGTATGAACATATTGATGTGTTGGTTTATTTAAACTATTAGCATGTGTTAGTAATCCTTGCTTTACAACTTGTTCGGTTGATGATAAAACCTAGTAGCTTGTTGGGTGACATAGAGTAGGTCGATTCACACTAATAAATAGGGGAATTGAATTATAAAAGATCCGATGACAAATATCTGTTTTTGATTACCACCTAAATTAACCGATTTTTCCAACACTATATCTTTGTGGTGTCCAATTAATAAAACCAGTTTTGTGTGAAACCTAGAACCTGAAACCTAGAGGAGGTTGCATTTTCTTTATTTTTTTTTAAATCAATCTTCTAATTTTCGCTTGACATCGTTTGTCCATTTTAGTTAGTTAATTTCATATTAAAAATTAAACATACTTTGTAATACAGACCACATGCTCCCCGTAGATACGATACCCTAGTTACTTTAACTATTTAGTTTAATTAGGTTTTTGAATGACTAAAACGACGGTCATCAAAATGTAAAACCTTAATCCCCAATCGTGTTGCAAATGGAGTCGTATGCCTCCAAATGAAAGTAAGGTTCCTCCGTTGCTAGACCCTTATACTTCGGGAGACTTTGAAGAGAATTGGTTCTCACTTCAAATGTCCTCCCTTGTTGATTGTGAGGAAGATGCTTTGGAAGCATGTGTTTGTGATTTTTCTAAACAGGTACATCTCTGTGCATTGAGGATGGAAGAGAAAAATCAAGACGTGTTATCGGTAAAAGAAGGACGACCACCATGGACTCATCAAATTGAAAGTCTACCGGCCGAGATTGATTCGGGTACAAAACCGTCCTTGGAATGCCCACAGAAATTGGAATTGAAGGACTTGCCGAGTCACTTAAAGTATGCATTTTTGTAGAATAATGACACACTCCCGGTCATTATTGTATCTAATTTGGATGAGTTTCAAGAGGAAGAATTATTGAAGGTGTTGAATGTGAACAAGGCGGCGATAGGTTGGTCAATTGCCGACTTAAAAGGCATTAGTTCATCTATAGTTATGCACAAAATCATCACCAACGAGGATGCGAAACCAACCCAAGAGACTCAAAGAAGGTCAAATCCAAATTTGAGAGAAGTTGTGAAGAAAGAGGTAATAAAGTGGTTGGATGCGAGCATTATCTATCCCATCTCAGATAGTGCATAGGTAAGTCCTACACAGGTGGTACCGAAAAAAGTAGGTATACAGGTAATTAAAGATGAAAGAGGTGAACAAATCGCCTCCCGATCGGTCACCGGGTGGCGAGTTTGCATTGATTATCGTAAATTAAATGCCGCTACATCTAAAGACCATTTTCCACTACCTTTTATTGACCAAATTATTGAAAAATTATCGGGTCAAAAGTATTACTGTTTTTTGGATGGATACTCGGGTTATAACCAAATTGCTATCCACCAGGATGACCAACACAAGACCACCTTCACCTGTCCGTACGGCACATTTGCTTTTCAGCGAATGTCGTTCGGATTGTGCAATGCCCCAGCCACATTCCAACGTTGTATGATGAGTATTTTTTCGATTATGGTCGGGGAGTCCCTTGAGGTATTTATGGATGACTTTTCCATTTTTGGTCCAACTTATGAAACTTGTCTCAGTGAATTAGAAAAAATATTTAAAAAGGTGTGTTGAGACAAATTTAGTTTTATGTTGGGAGAAAATTCACTTCATGGTGCAAGAGGGTATTGTGTTGGGTCACGTTATTTCAGAAAGGGGAATGGAAGTGGATAAGGCAAAAGTCCGGGTAATATCATCTTTACCTCCACCGAAAAACATAAAAGGGGTAAGGTCATTTTTGGGGCATGCGGGGTTTTATAGAAGATTTATTAAAGACTTTAGTATGATCACAAAGCCTTTATGCAATTTATTGTTAAAAGATGCTCATTTTGATTTTACTAATGAGTGTTTGCAAGCGTTTAATGATTTGAAGGAACAGTTGGTGAAAGTTCCATTTCTACAACCACCAGATTGGTCAAAGCCGTCTGAGATTATGTGTGATGCTAGCGATACTACTATCGGAGCGGTTTTGGGTCAACGAATTGATAAAAAGCCGGTGGTAATTTATTATGCGAGTAAAACATTATCTGAAGCACAACTTAATTATACAACCACCGAAAAATAATTGCTTGCGGTGGTGTATGCTTTGGATAAGTTTTGATCGTATATTTGGGGGAGTAAGGTGATCGCTTATTCGGACCATAGTGTGGTTCGATATTTGATGGAAAAGAAGGATACAAAAGCGCATTTAATTTGGTGGGTATTGCTTTTGTAAGAGTTTGATTTAGAGGTTCGGGATAAAAAGGGGTGTGAAAATGTAGTGGCGGATCACCTATCCCGAATTCCATTGGAGGGTGTTGATGACCCGATGGAGAAAAACGAACGGTTTTCTGATGAACAATTGTTATCCGTGTCGACCGCACAGTGGTATGCCCACTTTGTGAATTATTTAGCAGCGGGGTCTATTCCAAGTCATTGGGTGAAGAAAAGAAGACAACGGTTCATGGCCCAAGTGAAACAATATATTTGAGATGAACCGGACTTATTTAAGATTGGTTCAGATCAAGTTATAAGAAGGTGTATTCCCGATTCTCAGGTATGGGAGATTTTGACTCATGCACATGCATCGGCGTGTGGAGGTCATTTTAGCGGTCAGAAAACGGGCTACCGGGTGCTTCAATGTGGTTTTTATTAGCACACAATTTTCAAAGATGCAAGTGAGTATCCCCGACATTGCTTGAATTGCCAAAAGATGGGTAGTATCTCAAAAAGGGATGAAATGCCATTGCAACCAACTTTGGTGTTAGAGATCTTTGATGTATGGGGTATTGATTTATGGGCCCGTTTCCAAACTCAAATGGATTTTTATGTATCTTGGTTGCGGTCGATTATGTGTCCAAGTGGGTAGAAACGGTAGCAACAAGAACTAATGACCATTCGGTAATTTGCAAATTCGTTCAAGAAAACATCTTTGCTCGGTTTGGCATTCCGCGTGTTATTATTAGTGATGGTGGGTCGCATTTCAAGAATTTCAACTTTGGAAAGATTTTAAAAAGGTACAGTGTGAATCACAAAATCGCTACTCCTTATCATCCGCAAACGAGTGGACAAGTTGAAGTGTCCAACCGACAAATTAAAGAAATTTTGATGAAAACGGTGCGGGTCAATAGGAAGGATTTGTCATCCAAGTTAGATGATGCGTTGTGGGCGTATCGGACCGCCAACAAAACTCCTATTGGTATAACTCCTTATCGATTATTATTTGGGAAGGGGTGTCATTTGCCAGTGGACTTGGCGTATAGGGCGTTTTAGGCGATCAAGAATGTGAATGTGGAATTCAAGGAAGCGGGTGAATTGTGGATGTTGAAATTGAATGAGATTGAGGAAATCCGGGATGAAGCGTATAAATGTGCTTCCGCATACAAAGACAAACTAAAAAAAGGTCCATCATGCAAAGTTGAGAAAAAGGACCTTTGAAGTGGGTCAAAAGGTGTGGTTGTACAATTCAAGGTTGAAGTTGTTTCCGGGTAAGTTAAAGAGCAAGTAGATGGGCCCATATATCGTCACAAGACTGGGTCGTTTTGGTGATGTGGAGATAGAAGATGTTAAAGACCAAACGAAACAAGTGGTGAATGGTCAAAGACTTAAACCTTACTTGGAAGGAAATGACATCAATATGCCCGGTATGGATAGGGTGAGTTACTTGTTACGCTCACCGGATGATGAAACAAATTAAGAGGCTAAGGTATGTTGTATATTATACTATAGGTTTATTAAGTTTTTATTCTAATTGGTTTTAAAAATTACCTTCCTCGCTTTGGAATTGTCCAAATCAAGTGTGAGGAAGTCTTTATGATTTTTATGCCGTGTTGAGGGCAACTCGGGTTTTTCATAGGGGTAGGGTAATTTTGAATTTTAATTTGGTAAATAAGTTTTTAATCATTTTGGTTTTTTGGTTCCTTTTAATATTATTTCTTAAAAAAAAAATTTAAAACAGTGAACCGTGGTCCATGGTATGGACCGTGGCCCACTGTCGGTTCCACGGTGGAGGCACGTACCACGGTACGGTGCACTCTATTAATATTCAACATCTTGACCGTGACCCACGGTGGAAATGGTGGGCCCGGTCAACCAGATATGGACGATCAACAACATGTTCACCGTGGACCACGGGTCAAAACCGTGGCCCACGGTCCGATCGAAACAGCCATTGGGGAGCCGGGTTTGGAGTTTATAAACAAGAATAAATCAATTTATAACCAATTCCACACCACACAACTTATCTACTCTTTATTATTTACCTCAATTTTCATCTTCCTCTTCTCAAAACCTTTGTTTACAAACCCTAACTTCCTACTTCAAACCCTCATAACTTTCTCATATCTTAACCATTTCAACCAATTTTTGGGTCTATTTTGACTAGAATTTCACAAGGGTTTCAATTATATCATTGCATTTGAAAGAATCTCTTGTTTTGCTGGTCTATTTTAGACAATTAAGCCCGAAAATTTTGTGGGTTTAGTTTATTTTGAAGCTTTCTTCATCTTCATCTTCAACTTCTACAACACTAAGGTATGTAATTTATTTTTGTTATTGATGGTGTATTGCAATGAAGTTGTAAGTTGTCATAATTGTTTCTATAGACTCACTTGCTTGTTTTAGTAATTAGTAGAATGTTTGTACATTATGGTTGCGGATAGTGAATAATTGCTTGAAACATATGGTTGTTTCATTGATTAGTTGGGAATTATGTGTTGAATAAGTCTTGAAATTTTTGATAAATTGATTAATGAGTGATTATCCATAACCATAGTAACAGGCAAGTGTGGGGAAGTTTATGTTGAATTAACTTGGTTTGTTTGGGTTGTTTGTTGTGTGTAGATGGGTAGAACCTCAGATAAAGGAAAGGAAAAGGCAACAACTTCTAGCGGTCGAGTAGCCCAAGCAAAGAGGCAAAGACTGCATGAAGAACAAGCACGAGTACCTGTGCCAACGGTAAAACCCACTTGGAGAGGTGGGGTATTGTCAAAGTACGCGTTGGAATGGTAAGTGGAGATGTTTGTTGATAAAATGGCCACATTAAGAAATTGGATTGAAGGGTACATGCGTGAGAAAGAGGTCACGGATCTCGGGTTTGAGGCGTTTGGGATAGTTGACAGATTTAAAGACTTAGGTTGGGAAGCAACTCTTAAGTGTTACGATGAAGAAAGTAACACTTTGTATGATAGAGAAATTGAAGAGTGGGTGTCTACATTGAGATTCCCCCCATACAAGAAGGGGTATGGCATCAAATTAATTGGAACGGTTTTGGGACATGAAGTGGTGATGTCATTTGACACATTCAATCAGATTGCTCTTTTTGACTGTAAGCTGAGCAATACATATGTGTACCCTTCTGCCAAGGATTTGTTTGAATGTCCTGACAAACACCCCCAATGGTACAACTTGTTAGTGAAGGTTCTTAAAGGAGATAGAGGTTTGAGTGATCAGATTAAGAGAAAGGATCTGAAGGTATCAGATTAAGAGAAAGGATCTGAAGGTTGAGGCAAAGTTATTGATGTCTATTTGTCTGTACAATGTGGTGCCCCGTCGGGGGGACATTTCGGTAGTAAGGAACAGTGATATTCCCATCTTGTACGCGTTAATGTGTGGGAAGCCGCTCATTTCGTTCTGATATTTAGCAATGCAAAACATTTGGATCAGCCGGGAAAGTAACAAGCGGAAGTTAATTCCGCATTGTCGACTGATCACGGCGTTACTAAAATATCATGGTGTGATAAATGAGGACTCGGTGGGGATGACCAAGGTATTCAAATAGTTTAAGTTTTCGGATTTACCGGGGTGGGTATTCACAAAAACCGATAGACATCACGAGCTTGTGGGTGATAATGTGAGGTGGAGAGTAATAAGAGAAGATGTAGAAGCTGATGCAGATGAGGAAGTTGAACAAGTAGAGGAAATATGTGAGCCTGATTTCATGGATGTGGGAGGAGGTAGCAGTTCCCAACACGGGGGTTGGGATTATTCGGCTAGGTACGACTCGTATGGTAACAGTTGGGCCCATGTGGGGTCAATGAATGAGGTGGTGGAAAGGCATAAGCCTTTCATGTATGAGAATTGGTCGGATGAGTCACGTGCATTATTTGACCATTAGAACTTCATGGAGGCCTATGCTGAACGAGCCGAAAAAGAGAGGCACGACAGGTTAGAGATGTGAAACCGTGCCAATGCTTATGGGCGAGAGCATGAGATGAATATGAGATACAGGATGATAGGAATCGGAGGATGCATGATCAATGGCATGCAGGTGAACCGGTTGTACCGGATCCACTAATTCCAGATTACACGACCCTACCACCATATGATGGTCCGGTACGCTATCCTGAACCACCTCTTCATCATTCCATGTGTGTCAACCCAATGCAGTCAATGGCACCACCACCAACACAAGAAGAAAGAAGAAGCGGAGGCGATGGGGCGTTTAATTTTAGTCAGTTCTCAGATTTCTTGACATCTATCTTTGGGCCGGCCCACCCGCCTTACAACTGATTGAGCCTCGTGATTCTAGGCGAACCCCGTTCTGTATATTTATGTATAGTTGTTATTATTTTTGTTTTATTTATTTTTGGGTGGATGGGTGGAGGATGGAATACTTATGATTAAGTATTATGGGTTGTGTTGAAAAGAAGGTTGTGTTTATTAAGTAGTTTGTTTCATTTTTCTCAAAACCGTACATTGGGGACAATGTATCCCAAGTGTGGGGATGAAGAAAATTTTGTCTGTTTTGAAAAATTTTGTTTAAAAAAAATAAAAATAAAATAACAACATAAAAAATCAGAAAAATAGAAAAATTTTAAAAAAAATTGTGTGTTTAAAGAAACCGGAAAGTGGTAAGATGGTGGGGTAAAGTTTTGGTTCCTTTTCATGGTCACAATTCCCTAAATAACATGTGCCTAGTTGTTTTTTTAAAGGAGATTATGTAGTTTTCTTATCAAGGTTAGTATGCTTTCGGTGTAATAACATGCATAACATATTCATCTACACTTGAGAATTGAGACTGTATTGGTTGGTGAGAAGGCTGATATTCTCCGATAGAACTTATACAATTAGTGCATTTCGAAATCTTAGCGTGGCATGAGTGCAAAAGTGATAGAGGCACTTAGGTTAAGCCTCTTCCGGATGAGCGAGAGTGTGGGTTTTGGGGGGTTGAGCCTCAGACATTACATATATGAGCGTGGATATGAGAGGGGCGGGGGGTTGATTCCTTTAGAAAACTTTATTGAGCCTATTCTTTTATTCAATCAACCCTGGTGTTATATTGCGAAACGATCCGACTTAATAGGTTTCTATGTAATTGTTTTAGTATTTATCAATTAGATATGTTAAGCATTATGTTTATCATGCTTAAAAAATTGTATTAGAGTTGCAATATTTAAGTATGCAATGTTCAAGTATTATATTAGTTCAAAAAAAAAATGAAAAAAATGACGATGTTAGTGATGTATATAGTTGTTTATGTCATTGTTTACTTAGTTTGTAATAAGTCGGATTAGATCGCTTGAGCTACTTTCAGTATTCCCTTCCATACCCTTACACTTAGCCCCGTTACAACCCGTTTTAAGCCTTCTTGATTTGCATTCATGTCAAAGCATTTACATAGGTGGAGATTTGATGATTGTACAAGCGTATGCGAGGAGAATTGATTAGTTGTGGAAATGTATGTATGATCACCAAGAAAAGGTTAATGTGTAAATGTGTGCTATGTATAGGTAAAAAACAAAAGCATGTTAGGTTTGGTTAGAAATCTATGGTTTAAATGGAACGTCAAGTGGACTAGTGCAACCGATAGAAATGAGGGAATAGGGTATGACTTGGGACCTTAACTGAATCGGAACTTTAGTAATATTGGTGGCTACAAGTTAAATGTAATAGAAAGTTTGTGGTGAGATGTTACTTGGGGGCAAGCAACGGTTAAGTGTGCAAATGTGACGGGTGGTCCATTGGACAACCCTTGAGTGATTTAAGACCGTAATAATCATGCATTTAATTGGTTTATCTTGTGGAATTAGATAACTACGGTGTTTTCGGTGAATTGTAGGTACAAAGGAGGTTCCGGAGAAATTATGACGTATAATGAAGAAACCTAAGGATCCGGAGACGCGAAAGAGGTCAAAAGAGATGAAAAGAGGGATGCATGGCTGGAGTCTATGGTGACCCACGGTTGAGACTGTGGGACACAGTCCAAAACGACTAAATCAATAGAAGTCACCGTACCGTGGCGGGTACGGTGACCGTGGAGTCAACCGTGACCAACGGTTCCACCGTTGGCCACAGTCCAGAAGTTACAGTGATACACCGTGACCCACGGTTTGGAGCGTAACTGCCCGATTTCCAGGTTATGTTTAGACGACTTTGGGCTGTCTTTTCATTCTTCTTCCATTCCAGACGACCTAGAGGCGATTTTTGGAGATTATTGATCAATTGTGAGTGTGGTAATCATTAAATACTTGTTTTCTAATTCGTATGACAATTATAATTGAAGGGATGACGAACCGAAACATGCGCGGGTAAATTCCTTTGTGTTTTCTCTCGGATTGTAAGGTTGGTTATGATTATTTTGTTGAATGTTTATGAAATTTCTGAGATATTAGTTTGATCATATTGATTAAATTATTATGGTGTTGATGTATTGATTTATAGATTGTTATTTTATTGAGTTCGTTTTCTAAACCGTCAGTTCTTGGTGTTTTAAGCAATCGAGATTAATCGGGAGGGATTCGGGGTTGGATAAACTAATTGGTTTTTGAGTGATAACCTTGCGTTATATAATCAAAGTACTTGATCTTCAATTATCGCAATCGTTTACATAAAAACGAACTATATCTATTGTTCATCTCAGTTTAAACATTAACTTTGACATTCATAGAAACCTGAAACCGAGGGAAGACATATTTTCTCATATTGATTTTAAACTTGTTAAATTGTTTTTAGTTTTTATTGTTAATTCAAATCAAACAACCAAATCATTGAATTTACTTTTTGCACTTAGTTTAATTTAGATTAATTTTTTAGGTACCCGGTAACGCATTTTCCACAAACTCTATGTGTTCGATACCCGCTTACCGCTATCTAACAAGTTGTATTCAGTTTATTTTTGAGTTAGTCTTCGACCTCACGTCACTATTATTGTAACACTTAAAAGGCCAAGTGGATTCAGATGAAGCTCATATTCACCTTAACAATTTCAACCGAGTTGGGAGCTGGTCGCTCAACTACAAAGACACATACATTTTGCAAGGTATATATTTTAATAAAGCTTTAAATATGCTTATAAAGTCTGATGATATGTCTTATTTTTTTATTTTACCAAAGGTATAATGCGAATATACATCGACCTTAAATACTGGTAATTGCAACCATTTTTTTGCGTTGCAGATGATTATAATTCAAGAAAATGTCAAAAATGGAACTACCTTTTTTTTTTAAGTGAATAAATTTAACATTCGTTACTTTTCAAATCCGAAACCCGACCCGTTTATTTTTCTTTTGTCTCATTTATTATTCTAACGGTCATTACAAAATAAATTCCCGCCCTCGTTTAAGGATATATATTTCATTTATTTATTTGTTAATAATAACTATGAACAATATGCTATAATACCCCCCTAACTAACTTATTACCACTTTTGAATCCACACCTATAGACTAGGGACTAAATTGCAAAATTACCCAAAAACCCTTCTCTCCTTCCCCCTTTCCGTCATCACCATCGAACCCCCTTGTTTTCTTGACCCGTAATACACGCCGAAAATTAGGGAATTTACATCGCAAAATTAGTAATTAACCAGAAACACGTTTACATGTACGTTTAATCTTGGAAACTGACAGCCTTGTATACCAATTTCGCTCATCACGAACTGCGACCTAAACTCGTCCCTAATCCCTAAATATTCTCTTCTAAAATTCAATTAAACTCGCACTAACACTCCTCAGACCATTATGAATATTAACCCTAAACCAATTGCAACCTAGGAGCCGTGTAATATCGACATCTAAACCCATTCGTGGCCGATAACCCTAACTCACCGTTATCATTCAATTCGTACTCGTTTAAGGTAATTGCTATATTGGTTGTGATCGATTTTTGTTGAGTATTAAAACCCCTCTGTTAGTTTGAATCAACAGAGGGTGTATGCTCGTCAATTTGGGGCTTTATCGATTTAGGGTTCTAATGGGTTGGGAACTAATCTGGAGTTCTGATTATTTACATTTTGTTTCATTCTTTTAACAAGTTAACACACAAGCCTAGTTGGCTTGTGTGTGTTGTGTTAAATCATTGAGCCGCCCAGGGACCCGGGTTCGAGCCCTGGGTGCTCAATTTGGTGTTTTTAATTTTATTTTATTTTTTTTTTTAATTTATTCCTTTAATAATATTTTGTAAATCAATAACATTTCTCACTCGGTTAACAAACCAAACCTCATTAAACCTTCAAAATAATTCTCGATTCATGTTTTCCATACATGTAAAATATAAATATACAAGTTTACTTATATTTATAAAATTTATGTTTTCTAGATTTAAAACCTAAATTTTCAACAGAGAATTAAACTAAGAATAGTTTTATTCGTCTAAACGAGCCAATCATCAAAATAAGTTTTTTTAAATAAATACATAATTATGTAATAAATGTTAACAATTTTTTTTATAAAAAAAATCACTTGTTAGAATAATTAATCGTTACGCTTTATTCAACTTATACAAAATGTATATATAATATATGCAATTCTTTATAAATCCCAAATCCATTGTAAATCATTATTATCGAATCTTGTTCTTGTTAGCATCCGAATATTTATTTTAGTCGTACCATGAAACTAGGGCATTTCGTCGGGACTCGTCGCGGAATCTAACTAACTTGTTCACTTTACCCAACTCCCCGTTATCATCTACTTTATCTCTAAGGTGAGTTTACATACCCCTTTCTTCATCATTTATATTTTGTGGGTAGCATGTATACCTTATTCAATTTTATTCATATTTTATTTCTACATATATTCAAAGCACAATTCAATATATGTTTATGTGTGATTATTTCATGCTCTATGATTATGCTCTATGTGTTTAAATGTTTATTTTATGTTTGGTGGTTGGTATCTCATCCTAATCTATCCTCATCTAATATGATCATACATTTGTCCAAGTATTTTCATTTCGTATCAATAAGAACGAGTCCATATCTATTAGTTATTTACATTTTCATAAGAATTGTAATATTTATCATTTGCATATGAATTGTGATATATATGTGTGTGTGTGTGTGTGTGTATATATATATATATATATATATATATAAAACTAAAACTTATGTATTCTCACCAACATTTGTGTTGGCAAGCTCTATTTTTATACATGCTACAAATACAAGTAGATGATATTATTCAAGTTGAAAGACAATAGTTTGACCTTTGGATAATATTCAACATACAATAATATGATGTAATTGTTTTAATTATTGAAATTGTGTACGTGTTTAATTTTAATGAAATTAAATATTCATTGTCGCTTTAATTAGTTTCTTTTGAGCTATTGTCCAATCAACACGTTACGCCCCGGCATCGGCATGTTCCGCCTCCTTTGGTCGGGGTGTGACAGATTGGTATCAGAGCCGAAAGATATAAGATAGGTGGTTAGATATAACGGCCTAGTAGCATGCTTAGGGTCCCTATACGTGATATACCTTTACGTGTTTTCACTCTGATTTATATTATTGATTTCAGTAGCTTAAATCTATTCAATGATATAATATTATTCTTGTACACAAAATCACACACTTAATCCGAGGCTATGCCTCACTCTCAAAATTGTTTTCAAACTTTATAAAAAAAATGGGAAATTCTTTAAGAAATCCCGCCTTTTCACTCCCCTCTCCTTGAGGAAGATTTGTATGACAGATATGTAGTAAACTGTAAGAGTGGCACACTTGTTTACCGAAAACTTGACACCAAGGCTTGCGAGCCTAAGGAAGTGCAATGCGCATAAATTTCAGTCAACCGTTAGCAAGGGTGTGGAACTTGTTTAGCCAAAGCATATCACACCAAACGAAACCAAATCCACTACCCTCATTGTATCAAACGTGGTCATGTGACGATCACACTCTTAAATCAATGATGAGGTTTTGGTCTAATTTTTTTTTTATTTTTTAAGAATGAATGTTTTCTCAAATTATCAATTTCATCAATACTCTAAGTTAAGGTTATTAAAATTTTATCTTATATTCTCATGAATTTTAAAAAAACTAGAAATTTCACATAGTTATAGAATATTTTTTTCCAAAACATAATAATTTTTTCACGTGTTGTCATTGTAGCATGTCTTCTTCCCTCCTCATCAACCGTAGCCGTCGCACGGGCAACTCGGGCCGTAGCATGTCATCCCGCATTGCTAAGGAAATCGTGGAAGCCCTCCCAACAATCATCTCTCAACTCTAAACTGTGAATGCTCCTACATCATCCACAACTTCGAACCCTATTTCTTGCTCCATCAAACAATTCAAGAGTGCCAACCCGCCTGAATACTTTGGTATCGACGGTGCTACTATTCTCCTTCAATGGTTAGAAGAAATAGAGAGTGCGTTCCTACACTGTGAATGTTTCG
The DNA here is from genome assembly GCF_021521415.1 of Bidens hawaiensis. NCBI lineage: Eukaryota > Viridiplantae > Streptophyta > Magnoliopsida > Asterales > Asteraceae > Bidens > Bidens hawaiensis. Next base: position 117,711 of record NW_027505632.1, read on the forward strand.
AGGGCATGAAAACCATACGCCTTTAGCGTACTCAAGAAGAATGCCCTAAATTGGTGGAATGGTGAGAAGCGCACGCTTGGTGCTAAGGTTGCCATGGCCTTGCCATGAGATGAGCTCATGAACTCATGCTTAAGAAGTTTTGCCCGAAACATGAGCTTCGGAAGTTGGAAAAAGAGTTTTGGAATTTGAAGCAAGAAAGTGGTAATGACGCCATCTATAACGATCGTTTTCATGAACTGAGCCTTCTCATCCCCCACATGGTCACTCCCCTTCAACGTTCAATCGACAAGTACATCTCGGGTTTGCCAATGCAAATACGAGATTCCGTTCTAAGTTGTGACCCTCAAACCCTCCATGATGTCATCACCTTAGCCGGTACCCTCACCGAAAACCACGTTAAGGACGGGACCTTAACGCGGAAAAATTCCAAGAAGCCCAATGATAAGCCTGCATCCGAGCCCACCGAAGAACCCAAGCCCGAATCTTCCAAACCCGAGTCTTCCAAGCCCGAATCCCTCAAGCACAACAACTCTCCTCATTACCGTAACAATAAAAGAAAGTCCAATTCCTAAAACTATGTCTTGGCCCAATCGCAAGCCCAACCCACCAAGAAGCCCTACACAGGACCCCACCCATTTTGTGATACATGTAACTTTCACCATTCGCCTAACCTCAAGTGTCGACAATGCACCCATTGCAATCTATTTGGTCACCTCTTTACCACATGTCGTGAACGCAACCAACTTTTAATGCAACCATTTACCTCACCTCTTACCCAACCCCAAACTTTACCCTATGCTCAACTATTTACTCAATCACCTTCAACTATGAGAGCTTACTACAATTATGGAGACCCTAACCATTATCGCAATGCATGCCCAAGACTCGCACACATGATGTAACATCCCGAAATTTTAAATAATAATATTGATCTGTTATGACGGAAAAGTTACCTGAGTTATTAAGGGAATAATAAAATAATAATGATAGAGAGATAAGTAGGCTAATTAGATGGAGCTAATTATGGACCAAAAAGGAAAGATGGACCTTAGGCCCATGGGCGTAAGGGAGTATAAATACCACTACAACTCTAATCCTTTCCATTTCCATCCATTTTACACCATAAAACACACACACAAAGCTCCTCCTTTGGTCGTAAGCTAGATAGAGGACCCGAGACCAAAACCAAGCGGAAACCTTGATTAATCTTGATTACACAAATAAGATACAAGATTATTGTTGAACATCAAGCTAGCCGTGACCTAGAAAACGTCTAAAGGTATGTTCTTTATGTTTATAGGTAACGTTTTTGTGAACGGTTTTCCATGAAACTTGACCCTAGTGTAGATCGGGTATAGATGTTTCATAAAAATGCAAACTTGATGATTAAAATGAACTTAATGGGCTTATGGAAAGGTACGGCTCCTAGATACACCCTAGATCTAGCCTATAACGTTTTAACACTAAAAAGGTTTACACTTTATTACTAAAGTGGGTTAGACCTTGAAGCCGTAATGTTAATGGGTGTTAAACGGTTAAGAATAGTGGTGAAAGTGGTTAAAATTCCTGATATGAACCTAAAACAACTAAATAGACTAAGGAAAGAAATGAGAAGATAGGATGATGAGCTAAAAACCCCTGACCTGAGGGATCTCGGTCAAAACTGAGAGTTCTCGGTCAAACCTGATGGTTTTCGGTCAACATGAGAGTTCTCGGTTAAACCTGATGGTTTTCGGTCAACATGAGAGTTCTCGGTCAACATAAAGGTTCTCTGCCTTGGGTTCTTAGCCACACAGTTCTCCGTTGGGCCTGAATTAACCAAGTCCTCATGAGGCTAAGCTCATCCCTACTTTAAAACAAACTATCCCATTATCTTAAGCTTAATAAACAAGCCCAACTTAGAAAATACGCTGGTTAACTAAAATACCAACCAAATTAATTATGCGGTTATTTAACAAAAATATATTTAACAGTTAGCCAGCCTCAGTTAAAGAAAGGAATAATGATTAACGGCGAGCGTAACAGAATCTAGGTGAGTTTCTAGCCCCACTTCCTTGTTATGTTTTCGAGGCTGTATGCATACTCAATGTGAATGTTAATACTTACCTTACATGGTAAGTGTATGCCTTATTAATGAATGTGATATATTTATGTTATATGATGAATGAATTCTTATCAGTACGTGAACGACCTTCGGGTATTGCACGTATTTTTAAGGGAGGTATACGTAGCAAGTATGGAAAGAGTATATGAGATAAAGTATGCATGGACAATGTATGTATGATATGTATATATGTAAAATGATGTATGGTTGTATGGTAACGAACAGGGAACCGGGCCCTAATAATACTTGAGGTAAGAGGGAATCGGGCCCTAATAATACTCGAGGCAAGAGGGAACCGAACCCTAATAATACTCGAGGCAAGAGGGAACCGAACCCTAATAATATTTGAGGCAAGTGGGAACCGGGCCCTAATAATACTCGAGGAAAGTAGGGCGTAATGCTCTTTATAACGTAAATTATGAAGGTAAGTAAGTGTATGTTAAAGTATGATAGTATGAACGAAAGTATGTAAATATGAATGTATTGTATGTTGTATGATTAACTAGAACTCACTCAGCATAACTAAATTTTAGTGTGCACGCACGTGAGTAGAATGAAGCAACTCGCTTGAGGGAGACACGTGGAAAATGAATAAGAGGCTGGCATCTGAAGACTCAAGACATTTTATAATTATTGTTTTCGATTTGAAAGACAAATATGTTTAAGAAGACAAAGTTATGGATAAATATGTAATGTTTTATGAAAGTTTTTAATATTCCGCGAATGTTTTTACTAACTATGATATATAGAACTATGTTTATGAGTAAATCCAATGCCCAAAGTGAGGCACCGGCCTTACACATGAACCAAATTCAATCCTACCAAACCCAAACCGCTCAATATCAAGCTTACCAAGCCCAAGTAAATCAACTTCAACCAATCCAAGCTCAACCCATCCAAGCAATTCAAGTCCAACCCATTCAACCAATTCAAGTCAATCAAACCCCGATCAACCAATTAACCTCAAGTGACCAAGCTACTCAAGGAAAAGTGTGTTACATCAACGGTTCCCAAGTTTAAGCCTAACCCTTTATGAAGACATGCTACGCAAAATACGTTTATTTTTTTAGTTCTTTTCATTTAAATATAATGTTTTGACTTCGTTAAATCTCCAGTTTTGTTATGAATGAGAATTTTGGTTATTTATAATGACATTCAATCTCTCAATTATTCCTATTATGTCGTTCAGTGCAATATTTGTTGTTACACAATTTATTATCATGATTTAAGTGGTCTATGACCGGTTATTTACCGGGACTATGTGCATGGTGATGTGCATAGTTATCTAATAGTATCGTATTTGTATCATAAACTATCTATGACCGATTTCCTGCAAACGTTTTAGAAATTGGGACTATAAGCATGTGTTGTACATAGTTATCTAATAGGAGTCACATGTACAAATTTTATGTCGATATTTTAATACATGACTACCCAAACCCTCCAAACTCACCACATTCTCATGGTACTCTTACCTCATCTTCTCAAATTTATAATATTGGTCTCAAACCTCATCTATTATTATATTCATAACTCATGTGATTCGTTTTTTGTGTGAACCTATTTATTATTGCGTGAATTTTGTCGTCATCTCAAGTATTTTCTCTACATCGTATGTGTAAGTTACTTATATAATTTCAAAATTTTCCTCTATCTATTTATTTCATTTTGTTGTTATTACTCTCGATGGTTAACTTCATTAATTTCGTCATTTTTAGGATTATTTTACTAGTTAATTATGTTCATCCATTTTCATTCAATTTTTAATTCATTGCTCCTGATCAAATGATATCGATTTAAAAAGTTTTCTTTTACCCTTTTTTTAAAACTCGCACAACAGGACGAACCATGTGCATCATGCGACGATCTAAATAATTATGAGTGCACACATAATTATCGAAATCCTCGCATGGAACTCATGGTGAATACGATTGTGTGTCATAACTCGGAACCTAGGGTGATTTTGGGAACGATACAAATATTGATGTGATAAGGGCATGGTGGATACGCCGCTGGTACATCCTATATATAAGTGTCCTTATCGTATTTTACGTTTGTAACGTTATTTGGGTCACTCAAAAGTCTATGTTACTTATACATATGTAAAAAAGGGGGTTTCTCTTGATACTTATTTCCTCTCTTTAGGTTATTTTTTTTATTTCGGGACGAAATTTCCAAAAGTTGTGAATCCTGTAACATTCGTGACTTTTCAAATCCGAAACCCGACCCGTTTATTTTTCTTTTGCCTAATTTATTATTCGAACAATCTAACTAAATAAGTTCCCACCCTCGTTTAAGGATATATATTTCGTTTACTTATTTATTAGTAATAACTATGAACAATATGCTATAATACCCCCCTAACTAACTTATTACCACTTTTGAATCCACACCTAGAGGACTAAACTGGAAAATTACCCAAAACCCTTCTCTCCTTCCCCCTTTCCCGTCATCACCATCGAACCCCCTTGTTTTCTTGACCAGTAATACACACCGAAAATTAGGGAATTTACATTGCCAAATCAGTAATTAACCAGAAACTTGTTTACATGTTTATTTAATCTTGGAAACTTATAGCCTTGTATACCAGTTTCGCTCATCACGAACTGCGACCAAAACTCGTCCTTAATCCCTATGTATACTATTCTAAAAATCAATTCAACTCGCAGTCACACTACTCAGACCATTACGATTCATAACCCTAAACCAATTGCAACATAGGAGCCATGTAATATCGACATCTAAACTTATTCGTGGCCGATAACCCTCGTTTAAGGTAATTGATATATTGGATGTGATCGGTTTTTGTTGAGTATTAAAACCCCTCTGTTAGTTTGAATTAACAGAGGGTGTATGCTCGTCAATTTGGGTCTTTATCGATTTAGGGTTCTAAAGGCTTGGGAACTAATTTGGAGTTCTGATTATTTACTTTTTGTTTCATTCTTTTAAGAAGTTAACACATCAGCCCAGTTGGCTGGTTTGTGTTGTGTTAAATCATTGAGCCGCCCAGGGACCCGGGTTCGAGCCCTGGGGTGCTCAGTTTGGTGTTTTAAATTTTATTTTATTTTTTTGTTTTAAATACTTATTCCTTTAATAATATTTTGTAAATCAATACCATTTCTCACTTGGTTAACAAACCAAACCTCATTAAACCTTCAAAATAATCCTCGATTAATGTTTTCCGTACATGTAAATATAAACATACAAGTTTAACTTATATTTATAAAATTCATGTTTTCTAGATTTAAAACCTAAATTTTCAAAAGAGAATCAAACCAAGAATAATTTTATTTTTCTAAACGAGCCGATCACCAAAATAAGTTTGTTTTTGTTTAAATACATAATTATGTAATAAATATTAACAATTTTTTTTATAATAAACAAATCACTTGTGAGAATAATTAATCGTTACGCTTTATTCAACTTATTCAAAATGTATATATAATATATGCAATTCTTTATAAATCCCAAATCCGTTGTAAACCATTATTATCGAATCTTGTTCTTGTTAGCATCCGAATAGTTATTTTAGTTGTACCATGAAACTAGGGCGTTTCGTCGGGACTCGTCGCGGAATCTAACTAACTTGTTCACTTTACCCCACTCCCCGTTATCATCTACTTTATCTCTAAGGTGAGTTTACATACCCATTTTTCCATCTTTTATATTTTGGGGGTAGCATGTATACCTTATTCAATTTTATTCATATTTTATTTCTACATATATTCAAATCATAGTTCAATATATGTTTATGTGTGATTATTTCATGTTCTATGATTATGCTCTATGTGCTTAAATGTTTATTTTATGTTTGGTGGTTGGTATCTCATCCTCATCTATCCTCATCTAGTATGATCATACATTTACCCAAGTATTTTGATTTCGTATCAATAAGAACAAGTCCACATCTATTTAGTTGTTCACATTTTCATAACAATTGTAATATTCATCAATTACATATGAATTGTGATTTATCTATATATATATATACATATATATACATATATATATAACTAAAACTTATGTATTCTCACCAGCATTCGTGTTGACAAACTCTATTTTTATACATGCTACAGGTACAAGTAAATGATATTATTCAAGTTGGAAGACAATAGTTTGACCTTAGTATAATGTTCAACATACAAGAATATGATGTAATTGTTTTAATTATTGAATTTGTCTACGTATTTAATGTTAATGAAATCAAATATTCATTGTCGATTTAATTAGTGTCTTTTGTGCTACTGTCTAATCAATACGTTACGCCCCGGCATGTTCCGTCGCCTTTGGTTGGGGTGTGATAAATATTTTGGGACACCTCAAAATAGAAATTTGGACAATAGCTTATAGACATTGGAGAATTTTTATTGCTTGCATGCTAATAACTACAATAGGAGTTTCAGTTTCATATATAATTCAGATTTGATTCGTTTTTATCAATCCAGTGAATTTAAAATTAAAGTATTTGAAAACTTTATAATCTGCAAGGTCATAACAAATCAGGTGCATATTTGGTATTTTGGAAATTTTTGATTACGGTACAAATTTGTGTCAACAGTTCATTCGGGTTAAATATTAGTGTTTGTCAAATCATTGTAAACTGCAGAACTGGATACAATATTTCAATATTAAATTTTGCATAAAGTGTCGCTTCATATTATTTCGGGTTACTAGGAACATGTCAGAAAGAATTGCTGCATCTAAACACATTTTTGGTTAATGGACCATGTAGTTAATTCAAGTTAAATTTGTTGCTGATTGGGTTAGCTTTTAATCTAGGCGTACTTTAGGTGCAGATGTGTTAGACATTTGTTGCATACGGGTGAGTATTGTTTTTTTAACTTCTTTATTTAATTTTTACAAAATAAATATAAAAACTGGTCAAATGTATTTCACTTTTTAATAGTCAAAGTGTGTATTTGGTCAACTGATGGTTTGGATCCGAGTCTTGTTAATTTAAAAGAAGACTCGGTATTTATTTAATGGGTCACATGTTTGTTTCGGATCCGAAATTTGTAACGGGCTTGTTTGGATTAGAAAGTGGGTCATATTGTTTTCAGACTTGAAACTGTCAATTGGTACCACATCAGTTTCAAAGTGAAAATTTGTTAGCGGGTCACCATAACTGAATCGATTTGTCAATTATGAGATAATAGTTGTTGCTTTGTTTTCAAGTCTCTTTGATGGCTCATGTTTTTTGTTTTATGCAGAATTGCATATTAGATGTGAACTCAATAAATGTGAGAAATATATTTCTTCTCTGGATGAAAATTTCAAGTTTCTCATATCACAAACGTGTAATCAAGGTGAATCGGAATTTCACTGATTTTGTTCAATTATTTTTTTTGTTCTATTTTTTTTCTAAATTCAAATTTGCATATATGCATGTAAATATGTATAGATACCTTAATTTTTAATTATTTTGACCATACTCACATGTAAACGAATTGAACGAGCACAAACATGGGCATTCATGTTTGTTCATTTTACTTTTTCCGAAACACGAACACAAATACTGCCAATTAAACAGACAAATTTGCTGCATGTCCTTTCGTTAAGAAAATGAACATGCTTGCTTTTATTTTCCAACATTCTAAACCAATTCATGCACATAAATGAACAATTATAAATGAACATGAACTGAACTTTTCAAAGAAGAAATTCATCTTGGCAAAAACCGAAGCAAAGCGGGTATTTCTATTTGGAGCTTGATGTGTGGGTAAAAGTACATGCTTTAAGCATTTTATATTGTGTGTTTTACTTGTTTATATGTATCGAACACAAATACTTTGATAGGTTCTATGTTTACAGGTGTGCGGAGCTTAAAGAAGCTAACTTGGAGCATTCATGATGGAATAGAGAATTGAAATATGAAGACGTGGCCGCAAACGAGGAGGAAAACGGAGTTGAACGAAGATTCTATGAGGAAAACAATTTTGGCCTAGCAGGACCGTAAGGCAGTGGGTGCAGACCGTAAGCTACGGTCTGACCGTAAGCTACGGTGGCCAAACCCTAGCTTATGGTCTGGTCTGACGAAAAAAGGGATTTTGGTGATTTTCTTCTATATTTAAGGCCCAAAAACCCTAAGATCGATTCTAGTCAAGATTGATCCATCAACATCTTCTTCAACATCATAATCAAGAACATGAAGATCAAGATGCAAGGCTAAAGGTTTCATAACCATCTCCGGGTGTAGGGTTGAGTTGCTTGTTAGGTTTTGTTTATTCTATACCTTGACTTTGGATTTGTAATTGATTAATCATTCGATTAATCAATTCTTTGTGTTTGCTTTTGTGCTTAAACGGTTTTAATTAATTGATTAATTAATCTTTTATCAGTTAATTGATTTGTGGTCATCAACAATTAGGATTAAGTTCTTTCGTCATTGACCCGTTTATCGTTAACGATATTATTGAATTTGTGTTTCAACAAGTAAAACCGATTATCAAATAGATTTCTATTTAACTTTCTCAATTGTTCGGATTCAGTTCTGACGATCAACACAGTCAATCGTTAAGTCTTTTGATTTACATATTTTATAAGAAACCGTCCAAAGAAGTTATCAATTCCTTAACTTGTTGCAAAACCCGAACCCTGGAGTTTGATTATTTTCACATAATTGTTTACAAACTACTCTTTTAAACCGCTTGACATCGTTTGTCCACTTTAATTATTTTTACAATAAAATGTGAGTTCCACTTGTAATTTCCACTAATTCCCTGTGGATTCGACACCTTACTTTCCCTAGCTAGTAAAGGTATTTTTATAAGTATTTTGGATTGAACTTTCGACATCGATCAAAATGGCGCCGTTGCGGGGGAATCAACGCAATGTGCTAGTCTAGCTTAGTTTTTAGTTTTTGTTTTTTTTTTAATTTTTCTTCGTTGATTTTACACGGGGTGTTAGTGTTTTTGTCTGTGCAGATAACCTTACAAGTTGATGCAGACGAGATATTCCCGTGAGGAAGAGCCGCTCCAATTTGATCCCGAAATCGAGAAAACAGCAAGACAAAACCGAGCAGCTCAGAAACCCACACTAAACCAAATACACGAAATCATAAAACCAAAAGAAGAAACCATGAGTAACCAAAACCGAAGAGACCCAAATGTTTACCAACCACATAACCAAGAATAACCACTTTCACAAAACCAAAATGTTAACCGTGACAGAGACCGTAATCTGTTCAACCAAAGAGATGTTAACTGTAATCACAGGCGGCGGTTTAACGGGGATGACAACTTGTCAATCAGATGATTTGAGAGAGGAAAGATCTGAGGTTAGTCGTGCTCGTGCACAAGTGGAAAATTGGCATATAGGGAACAACCTGGGTTTTGATTCTGAGGATGAGGAGGAGTTTAGAGATGGACAGGGGAGTCGACATCAACAACAAGATCCCCGTGATGACCAAGAAATTCAACAGAATCATCCAGAAAATCAACATAGAGATCGAGAACCGAGACGCCAACAAGATAGTGAACAACGGGCACCGTATTACGAGTTTAATGATGGAGTGCCGAGAGCATATGTTCCACTGCCAGTTAGAGGAGTTCAAAGTCATTTCATTCCACAAGTGGCCACAAACACTCTACCAATTATTATCCCGGTCAGAAATGGAAGGACTTTTTCGGTAAGGCAGAATAGTTTGACGGGGTTACCTACATTTCATGGGAATCCTACAGAAGAACCATACCTACACTTGAATGATTTCAACTCGATATGCGCACTCATCTCAAGTCAAGGATTTACTGCGGAAGAGGTAAAGATGGTAGTCTTCCAGTTTAGTTTGAAAGATACGGCAAAACAGTGGTTTCTATCCTTGCCATCAACTAGTATTTTCACTTAGGGAGATTTGGTACAACAGTTTTTAGATGAGTATTATACTCCGCAGAGAACCACAGAAGCCCGCAACAACATTCGAAACTTTCAGCAAATTATCGGTGAAACGTTTTATGAATCATTCCAAAGGTTTAAAAGATTGTTGAGGACTTGTCCGCAACATGGGATTGCCTTATGGGAATTGATAAAGGCATTCCACGATAGTCTCTCAAATGATGATGTTCGTGACCTCCAAGCCACCACGAATGGATCTTTTCTTGAAAATGTTGAAAACGAGGATTGGGGACATTTGGAGAGACATGCAAAGAGACAAGCACAGTCGAACAGGATGTCAAAAAGGTCAGTGGTAAAAGCAGTTGAAAGTCATGGGTCAGATGATAGAAGGGATAGACTGGAAAAGAATATGGATAGGTTGTTGATTGCAGGTGTACAAGGAGCTGGAAAGTCGGGAAAAACATATCTGGTATGTGAAGGTTGTGGTGAATTGGGACACGAGGTTGCGAGTTGTGGGGTTGTGCAAGATGAAGAAACTGAAGAAGAAGAGGTCAACTATGTGCAGGGTGAAAAGAAATACAATAATACGAGTTCAAATACTTATCATCCGGGCCTCAGGAATCATCCAAACTTCAGTTATGGAAATCCGAACACGCAACAGAACCCGAATTTTCAGGGTAGTTTTCAGAAGACAAGCTATCAGTCGAACCAGAAGCAGTATGGTAATAGCTCGAGTAGTGGTCAGAGTGAGTACAATCAGAGAGATTCTGGGGTTATAACAAAGGTTATCAAAAGAACTATCAGCAGGGTCAAGGAAATTCTTCGGGTAACAAAGACGAGTCTATGAAAGTCGTTATGGATTTTTTGATGGAGATGAAGAGAGATCAAGAATCTCAAAATAAGGTTTTAAATCAAATGAAGGCAGATCAAGAGACTCAGAACAAGTCATTGAATCAGAGGTTAGAGCTTCAAGAGAAGGCAAATGCTGCGAGAGATAAACAGGTGAGTCAACTGGCTGAAGAAATGGCAAGCCTAAAGAGAAATCCATCCAAACTACCGAGTGACACTTTGAAGAATCCGAGCCATCAAAGTAGTAGTTTGTAAAAATCCAAAAATGCGCACGTTAGTTCCATCACAATCGAAGATAGTGTGGAGAATGACACGGTTGAAGAATTTGAAACGGGGACACCTCTCATCTCTATTCAGATTGGTGAGTTCAAGACGACCAAGGCACTTGTTGATTATGGTGCGAGTGTGAGTGTTCTACCGGGGAGTGTGTATGACCGGTTTGATTTTGGACCTTTACAAGAAGTTGATACCACCTTGGTGTTAGCTGATTTCACTCGAAGACGACCCCGTGGGAAGCTGATTGGTGTTGCGGTAAAGGTTGGTGATTGTTACTACCCTGAGGATTTCTTGGTACTTGATTATGCACCAGCTGAGAAGAAAGAAGAACCCCGTGTGATATTGGGGAGACCGTTTTTGGCTACTTCAAATGCTCAGATTAATTGTCGAGACGGAACATTTTGCATGACCTTTGGTAACTGTAAGTTAATTTTAAGTATATTTTCAAATTCATATGATTATTTTTTTGAAAATAATTATCCCAGGTCTTGTGCTACTAATGGGTGTCTTCCCAGTACATGTGAGGATGACACCAAAAAGGAGAAAAGTGTTGTTTTTGACAGGTCTAAGTGTGAACGAGAGAAGGAAGAATTAAATGTAGTAGATGTAAAAAGTGGAGTAAGTTCAACAAACAACACTAAGACGGTGATGGAAGTGGTGTTCGATGAGGAAAAGGATAGACCAAACAAGAAGAAACCAGCAAAGAAGGAGAAGGTAAAGAAACCACCCGGGTTCAAGAATGAACAAAGGAGGTTGGCATGTTTTGGGCCCAGGTGGGAGGCATTAGAGCTACCATTGTGTTGGAGAAGTAAGAAGATTGAGGTGGAGCAAGGTAAGCACTCCATTAGACCACCATAACCGCCAAATCAGGTAACGGTCTGGCTAAAGACCTTAACAAAAACTTAGCGCTAATCCGGAGGCAACCCGGATTTTATTTTCAATTTGTATTTTATTTTATTATTATTTTTTTGTAGTTTGTTTAACCATTTTATTTCAAGTGTGCCATTGTAGCAAAGTCAAGTGTGGGGATGCCACACATGGAAAAGTCGGAGTTTGCAATGTTTTGGTAAAGAATCATCTTGACATCAGTTGCAGCTACCCAAGGTGCGTTCTTACTTTGCTACGGCTGATTCAGGTATGTGTATATTTTTGTTGTATTTGAACTTTGTGGATGTAGTTCAAAATAAACCGTCACGAGACCCTACTTGTCCACCCGGGCTACCGGGGGTTTAAAGGGCTTGTTGCATATGCTAAATGCAATCGTGATTCCTACGAAAGTGAGTTAGGTCTTTTAACATTTTTACTCGTTTAACAAATTTAATTATGAAATTTATTTAACTCGACTTGGTAATTATAATCAACAGTTTTGCAAATAGTTTAAAAGGCATATTCTAATATTATGAGAAGCATTCTTCTACACGTGTGAGAGTTTGCAGATATTGTTGAGTGAGTTGAGGAGACAGGTTCATCTGGAGCAAGCACGAGTGCACATGAGTTACCTATATCATGTGATTTCATTTTCATAATTTTCTTTGTTTTTTAATTGCGTTGTTAAAAGGGTAATTGTATAAATTGTTATGACCATCACATTAAGCCCGGTTTAAAAAAAAATAATAAGCAGTAAATTTTAACCCCGTCCTCGTTAATGTTCTTTTAAAAGTTATATTTTTAAACACTGAGGACAATGTCAACCTCAAGTGTGGGGATGGGGGAAAAATTGAAAATTTTGGCCTTACAGTACCTTAATTGTGCGCAAAAGCCGGAATTGTAACTTGTTAATTGCTAGTATTAATGCCAAGTAGAGGTATTTGGTCATGGTCAGTTTTTAAGCTTCTCGAAAGTCTCCCCATGCAAATGTTTTTCAAAAATTAGACAATTAAAATGAACTGTTTAGATGGGGATAACGAGTCATGGGGACAGGTACACATGTTTCATGTCTGCAGCCTAATTCCTCCGGTACGTGTGTAAGATTTGCCTTATATATAATACACATATAATATATAGTATATACACATGTCATTTGAGTGTCATTATTGAGAGTAACCAGTATGTCCATGATATTTAGAACTTGGTTGTCTCATGCATTTCGAGATCTTAATACCATCACCTGTATGGAGAAATAGGACTGTAGAAAACCTACTTTATATTGGCCTTACAAATAAAAATAAAAAAATAAAATAATACTCCCTACCCTACATTATCCCTTAGGAGCCAAGTTTGTGCCTTTTCCCTTTCGTTTGTTTAAACCTACATTACAAGCCGTGTTAGCCTTGGCCTTTTGATTTAATCATGTGGATGAAACTTGGTATGTTAAGAGTTGTATTTAAGTTGTTTGTCGAGCATAGTACACAATGTACGTATGTCTCGGGTCAGTTGTTTGTGTATATTGATGTTAGTATTTGTTTAAAAAAAGAGAAAAAGAAAAAGAAAAAAAATGAAAAAAAAATGAAGAAATCAAAGAAAAACTCAAAAAGAGTTCGTGTTTAAAGTCGTTATTGGTTGTAAATAATAGTTAGTGAGTTTGTTTGTTCGTTTCTTTGTTGGTGTCAATAAATTGGGTTTCATCCACCATAAGTCACTAAGTAAATCCATTTCCACACCCTAACCTAAGCCACAACAAAACCCTTAGTTATTTTCTCTATGCAACCGGTGGGTAATGGGTGGAGATATGACTTGCTCCCAAGCTTATTACATTGTGTTCATACTTTGTATTGAGGGCAGAGAGATACTAGCACATTTTTTGCTGGTCCAGATATTAAACTGAGAGGAGAAATGTTATATTATGAGGGGTATGAACATGTGTGCCTTAATCGGAAACAAAGTACACTCGTTTGGGCGGTTTCATAGTTTTAAAATGTATCATTAAATTATTTGGTGGGTTATCAACCTTGAGAGTGTCAGTTCTTGGGAATTGGGTATGACCTTATACCTCACTAGTATTAATACTGATAATTGATGAACCGTCGATCGAAGTGTATGTGTTGCATGAGAGTTTACTTGAGGGCAAGCAAATGATAAGTGTGAAGATGTGATGTGTGGGTAAAAGTACATGCTTTAAGTGTTTTATATTGTGCGTTTTACTTGTTTATATGTATCGAACACAAATATTTTGATAGGTTTTATGTTTACAGGTGTGCTGAGCTTAACAGAGCTTAAAGAAGCTAACTTGGAGAATTCATGATGGAGTGAAAATGAAATTAATGATATATGAGATGATAGTGAATAGAAATACGAATACGTGGCCGCAAACGGGGAGGAAAACGGAGTTGAAACGAAGATTCTATGAAGAAAACAGTTTTGGCCTAGTAGGACCGTAAGGCAGTGGGTGCAGACCGTAAGCTACGGTGGCCAGACCGTAGCTTACGTTCTGGTCTGACGAAAAAAGGGATTTTGGTGATTTTCTTCTATATTTAAGGCCCAAAAACCCTAAGATTGATTCTAGTCAATAATTATCAGTTGTGAGACTTCTTGGAGGCTATCTTACACCACCATAACACATCCTAATCACAAGATTGATCCATGAACATCTTCTCCAACATCATAATCAAGAACATGAAGATCAAGATGCAAGGCTAACGGCTTCATAACCATCTCCGGGTGTAGGTTTGAGTTGCTTGTTAGGTTTTGTTTATTCTATACCTTGACTTTGGATTTGTAATTGATTAATCATTTTTTTAATCAATTCTTTGTGTTTGCTTTTGTGCTTAAACGGTTTTAATTAATTGATTACTTAATCTTTTATCAGATTGATTTTTGGTCATCAACAATTAGGATTAAGTTTTTCATCATTGACTCGTTTATCGTTAACCATATTATTGATTTTGTGTTTCAACAAGTAAAACCGATTATCAAATAGATTTCTATTTAACTTTCTCAATTGTTCAGATTCAGTTCTGACGATCAACACAGTCAATCGTTAAGTCTTTTGATTTACATATTTTATAAGAAACCGTCCAAAGAAGTTATCAATTCCTTAACTTGTTGCAAAACCCGAACATGGGCATTCATGTTTGTTCATTTTACTTTTTCCGAAACACGAACACAAATACTGCCAATTAAACAGACAAATTTGCTGCATGTCCTTTCGTTAAGAAAATGAACATGCTTGCTTTTATTTTCCAACATTCTAAACCAATTCATGCACATAAATGAACAATTATAAATGAACATGAACTGAACTTTTCAAAGAAGAAATTCATCTTGGCAAAAACCGAAGCAAAGCGGGTATTTCTATTTGGAGCTTGATGTGTGGGTAAAAGTACATGCTTTAAGCATTTTATATTGTGTGTTTTACTTGTTTATATGTATCGAACACAAATACTTTGATAGGTTCTATGTTTACAGGTGTGCGGAGCTTAAAGAAGCTAACTTGGAGCATTCATGATGGAATAGAGAATTGAAATATGAAGACGTGGCCGCAAACGAGGAGGAAAACGGAGTTGAACGAAGATTCTATGAGGAAAACAATTTTGGCCTAGCAGGACCGTAAGGCAGTGGGTGCAGACCGTAAGCTACGGTCTGACCGTAAGCTACGGTGGCCAAACCCTAGCTTATGGTCTGGTCTGACGAAAAAAGGGATTTTGGTGATTTTCTTCTATATTTAAGGCCCAAAAACCCTAAGATCGATTCTAGTCAAGATTGATCCATCAACATCTTCTTCAACATCATAATCAAGAACATGAAGATCAAGATGCAAGGCTAAAGGTTTCATAACCATCTCCGGGTGTAGGGTTGAGTTGCTTGTTAGGTTTTGTTTATTCTATACCTTGACTTTGGATTTGTAATTGATTAATCATTCGATTAATCAATTCTTTGTGTTTGCTTTTGTGCTTAAACGGTTTTAATTAATTGATTAATTAATCTTTTATCAGTTAATTGATTTGTGGTCATCAACAATTAGGATTAAGTTCTTTCGTCATTGACCCGTTTATCGTTAACGATATTATTGAATTTGTGTTTCAACAAGTAAAACCGATTATCAAATAGATTTTCATTTAACTTTGTCAATTGTTCGGATTCAGTTCTGATGATCAACACAGTCAATCGTTAAGTCTATTGATTTACATATTTTATAAGAAACCGTCCAAAGAAGTTATCAATTCCTTAACTTGTTGCAAAACCCGAACCCTGGAGTTTGGTTATTTTCACGTAATTGTTTACAAACTACTCTTTTAAACCGCTTGACATCTTTTATCCACTTTAATTATTTTTACAATAAAATTTGAGTTCCACTTTCACTTTCCACTGATTCCCTGTGGATTCGACACCTTACTTGCCCTAGCTAGTAAATGTATTTTTATAAGTATTTTTGATTGATCTTTCGACATCGATCAGATCTCTTAACAGTAAGATTCATCATCTCTATTTAGTAAGTGATCTTAAGTCAGAAACTAAGTTTATTTATTTAGAAAATACATGATAAGAGTAAAGGTGTTAAAACAAGAATTAGAGTTTCTAATTTATTACTTTGGTAAAAGTAAAGATACTACAACTTTGAGAAAGTATGGGTTGAAGATTTTAATCTGAACAACCTGCTACTTTTGCACTTTTATGCACTCAATTTTTCTTTTTAATTATGCAGAAAAATAAATTGCAGAAAAAAAGCCAAATAACCTACAGAAGAAATGGAAGATGTCCTGATTTCCTGTCATAGAAAGATAACCAGTTTTTAGGTGAAAATTAAGTTGCTAACTTAGACTTTTGGTTTATATTTTAATTATTTATCATCAACGTTGGGTTTTAGATGCAAATTCATGTTACCTTTTACAGTTTGCTCCTATTACTACATTAGAAGTGTTCGTGACATCCGTGATTTACGTGCTCGTGTTGTTGATGGCCTTCATTTAGTTCACAAGTTCAAAGGTAATATTTACAAAGTTTTGTTACTGATTTATATAACCTTTATATATTTAGAAAATAAAGTAAAAAAAGATTTAGACTAAATGTATTATCTGGTTAATCCAACCCGTTTAGACATGGATATTTCGGGCTGACCCGTTATCGAGGATTTATTCAATTTGCATGTGATGATATTTTAGTTTGATCCCATTATGTTTATATTTTACTTCCATATTTTTTTTTTATAAAATTGTCCAATTTTGACTTATGGTAGTAAATGGATTGTTGAAAGATGTTGGTATTTCTATCAAAATAAAGGCTACTAAAATAAAATGGTTAAAATGTTAAACCCGAAGCTTCACTTAGCTGTAAAGCTTAAACTGTTAAGTTTTACTAAGTGAATATAATTGTTTCTTAATTTTGAATTTTGTTTTTGCTTAGGCATTGAAATTTACTCAAGTGGATTTTCTTTTTCTGCCTTTTCAGTCACGTTAGAGGTTGTAACGGATGTAAAGTTGCAGACAATATCGGTAGCATTTAGGCCACTGGACTCTTTCTTCAACTTGATGTAAAGGAACAATGGTTGTGAAGAACAAATGGGTTTTGCAAAGGAACAATGGTTGTGAAGAACAAATGGATGCATGCATGCGGTGTTTATTGTTTGACTTTGGATGTGACTTTGAAACTATTTAGGACGTTGATTTGTTTTTTTTTTGAATAGAGCTATGCACAATGTTTTGCATGTCACGTAAGAATTGATAAGCTAATTGAAACAAGTAATGCGTTGTAAATTATCAACGTAAATTGCTGCCGTAACATCGCGCATGTACCTACTAGTATATATATGTGATTAGGTTCATTTTAGAAGTGTTTCTTAGTGTGAGAAATGCGAGAAGAGATTATAAACAATCACAAGTTTTCTTTTTTAATTTCGAATTATTTAATTGTAGAAATATATTAGTAAAAGTTTAGGAGTTTCATTTGGTAATTAATACTAATTAACGTTAAGTTACAAACAATTATACATTTATTTTTTAAATTGATTTAATCTTCAAACAATTCATAAAACAAAACCATCATACGTACTCATACTATTAAAAAGAATATATTAGCCATCATAAAAACAAATACGTACACAAATAATAATACTAACCTACACATACAAAAATTAGTTCATGTTGTTACCTACACAGTTCACAATATTAATATACATGCACAAAACTAATTCATGTTAACCTCACAAATCACAATATTAACCAACATATGCAAATTTACTTCATGTTATAGTCTACCAATTTGTATTTACCTAAACAGATCACAATCTTAACCTACACAAACAAAATTTTTTCATGATATCACATACAATTAATAGTATTAACCTAAACTTGTAAAATATTCGCAATGTAGGAACACATTAAGTTTTTTCTTATAATTTTAATATCTTATAATCTTTCTTTTATGTGTAGGCAAATACGAGTTACGTGTAGGTGAAAATAAAATGAACTAGCAATCCGTGCAGGATAATACGGGTTATGTGTAGGTAAATATTAATTTTAATTATGTGTTGGTGAAAATAAAAGAAACAAAATTAGTGTAGGAGAAAATAAGTTGTGTTGGTAAATATGAGTTACATTTTGATAAAAATAATAATAATAACAACTAATGTTGGACTAGGCTTATCACATGGTTTATACTTGATCTTATGGGCTTGGTTTTGGTTAGTATGTAACACCGAAAACACTATGTTTCCGGCGGACTTATGTTTTGGGCTTGGTTCGTAGTATGCTAGGCTATATATACACATTGTATTAGGTCATTAAAGGATGTGGATCATTAACGAAGTGTGTGGTGGTTAGTAGGTTACACAGGTTTGCATTCCAATCATATTGTAATAGTTTATTGAGGGATTAATGTAAGGCCCTGAACCCGGTAGCTCTACTTTAACGTCGGATTTACTCATAAACGCAGATCTTACAAATCAGAGTTCATTAAAACTTTCGCGAAAATGTTTACTTAAGTCAATCATTACAAAACATTTAATATTTTCTTTAAAACCAACTTAAAACATCATTTTTAAAACACCACTTCTTTCGTATTCAGATGCCAGCCGTTCAATCCATGCCATATGCCGTCCTCATGCAAGTTCTTTAATCTACTCATATGCGTGCATACTAAAAGTCAGCTATGCTGAGTGAGTTATAGTTAATCAGGCGACATACAATACTTACACATATCGTACATACATACATATCTTAAACTTGTATAAATATCCATAAGAGGAACGTCACGTAATATCTACTAAAAGAACTATTACTATTGTCCTTGCTATAACGTAGAAGGAACACTCTTTATATATTATCCATAGAAGGAACACTCTATATACTTTCCATAGAAGGAACACCCTATAGACTTTCCATAGAAGGAACACTCTACTATCCATGGAAGGAACAATACACTATCCATAGAAGGAAACGCTATACTATCCATAGAAGGAACATTATACATTATCCATAGAAGGAACTCTATATATTATCCATAGGAGGAACACTGTATATAAGTTATTATCTCACGTCCATGTAAGGAGCTAATCACTTCCCTCGGCAAAACGTGCAATATCCGAAGATCGTTCACGTACCGAAAAGCAATCATTCATATCTACCACATATATCATACATGGCATACTCTTATCATTCATACATTATATATATCATACGTATCTGCGATCATAACCCAACAGGTAATGCAATATCCGAAGATCGTTCATGTACAAATCATACATATATCTTTCATACATTACATATAGAAATCATATCTTTAAACTACCACCTGGCGGTACATGCAATATCCGAAGATCGTTCACGCACCGTTAAGCATTCATCATACATGAATCACACAAGATATACACTTAACACTTAGGGTAAGTGTATTAGCTATCACATCGAGTATGAACACAGCCCCGAAAACATAACAAGGAAGTGGGGCTAGAACTCACCTGAACTCGGTTACGTCTTCTGCTTATGACTATTCCTTCTTTGGCTGTGCGCGACTGACTGTTTAATAGACGAAATATCAAATACTACTCTAGCCATTCTCGTTGCTACTTAATTAGTCTTACGCGTCTAAGCCGGTTTTACTTCATTAAATCATTACCCGGTTAGTTAATCGTTACTCGTTAACCTTTAAAGGTATCTTTTATAAGTTATCAAAGTTCAAGGGCTAATATATAATTATATTATTCTTTTCTAAGTCCAAGGACTATTCTGTCATTCTGCCAAACTTCTAGTTTGTTATCCAGTCTTTAACAAATCGGACTATATAACGTACCAGTACTCATAACGAAGTGGACCTTATAACGAACTAGTCGTCATAACGAATTGGACCTCATTCGTATGGTTTGGTTAACGAATTGAACTTCATAGCGAACTGAACCCTTAAACGAACTGAACCCTTAATGAACTGGGGTTCATTCGTTAGTTCTCCCTTAACGAACTGCTTAACGAATTGGTCTTAGTTCATCATTCATTCCCTTAAAGAACTACCTCTAGTTCGTTATCCTATCTTAACGAAATGTTTCCAATTCGTCATCCCGGCTTAACGAATGGGCATAACGAATTACTTGCTAATTCGTTATGTCTCCGTTAACAAATCAGAGTTAGTTCGTTACGCTCCCGCTAACAAACTAGGGTTAGGTCAGAACATTCTCTAACACCATTTAACCTCGTACCAGAATCTCCGGCGCCGCCATTCCGGCGTCGCATTTGCCGGAAAAAAACGGGATCTCGCCGGAAACACGAGATCTCGCTTATTTCACCACCGTTTTTCGTCCCGTTCGATCCAGATCTGAGCTAGGGTGACCCCTAAGCTCATCTTTTGATCAGTTTATACCCGATTTTATCCGGATGTCGTGACTTTAAAGGTTTAAGGTGTCGGCTCGTCGTTTCACGACTAGATCGAACGGGTTTGGATCTCTACAATATCATACTTTCATTACCTCGGGTTGAGATCGGCTCTTCCTCTTGGTTCGGCTAGAGAGAGAAATATGAGAGAGAGCTAAGTGTGTGTTTTGGTGGTGTATGGAATATTTGTGAAATGAATAAAAAATGGGAATTTAAGATTTATATAATTATGGATCATGGGCTTAAACCCATGGTCTCTTCCTTCTTCCCAAGTCCATAACCCATATCCATTACCCAACACTAGCCCGACCCATACTAACTCCTACTTTATTTATTATTTCTCCGCTAACCCGAGTAAACTTTGTCACCAATAATAAATAATATAATTAATATTATTTTTAGAAATTTCGGGATGTTTCACTTAAGAACCTGACGTTAATATAACGCGTGTTTTGAAGTCTATCGTGTGTTGATTTTTGTTTGCTCATCGTTATTATTGAATCATCTTGTTGTTAGTTTCTGCCTAATAACGAGTTTGTTTGAAATCACATTGAAAGATCCTGATTTGGGACTTACAACTAGCAATCAGTATAATTGAATATGAGCTATGTGTAGATATTATGTTACTTGTGTAGGCGATCAATTCATTACAATTCACCTAAGTGTGCGGCGACTCCCATGGCAGAATGACCTCTTTTTTAGTTTGATCCTGAAGGGAATCCGTAGATTAAATGTACTATCGATCAATGATTGGATCGCTGATGTACCTCACTGTAGTTGCCTTGATATCATGTTTGCAGTCTGTTAATGCGCGCGTTTCCAGGCTAATCCTAAATTTTCTCACTTAGCTACTGTTAAACGTATTTTTAGATATCTGAAAGGGCAACCAAAGCTAGGTCATTGGTATCACAAACACTCAGATTTTGATTTAAATGATTTTGCTGACATCAATTATGGAGGTGATGATATTGACAGGAAAATCTACGTCTGTTGGATGTCAATTCTTTGTAGATCGATTCATTTTATGGCAATGCAAGAAACAACAAACGGTGTCCACATCCACTCCTGAGGTTGAGTATGTTGCTGCTTCTACCTGCTGCTCCCAGGTTATCTGGATGCAACACCAATTGCTGGATTACGGTTTGGAATTTATGGGCACTCCTAATTTTTGTGATAATGATGCTATTATTGCCATTGTGAAAAATCCGTTTCAGCATTCAAAAACCAAGCACATTGACATAAAAATTCATTTCATTCGTGACTGTTACGACCGTAAATTAATTCATCTTGAACAAATCCACACAGTTAATAATGTGGCAGACCATTTCACAAAACCTATCGTAACAACCAGATTTAATGTGCTTGTAGGGTTCCTTGAATCCTACGTTTCGACGATTGAGTTTTATGGGATATTTTAACGTAAAAATTTTCTGATTTATTAATGGTTTTGCACAAATTTAGAGGGAGAAAATAAAAAAAGTGTTCGTGTGTTTTATTACAATTTTTTTTTGGCTTTTGGTTCGTTTTTTTCATTGGGAAGTGATATGATTATTTAGTTACAAGCTTTATAGAAGCTCAAAATGGTTTTAAATGAAAATTTTATCCAACCTTTGGGAAATGATAGGTAAAGTGATTTTGTGTGCCTAACGTGTGAAGTTATTAGGCTAAAAAGGATTTTGAACAATCATTGATAAGTATGGTAGCTTTCCATGGTGTTTAAAAGTCTGAAGTGATACTAAATATGCTAAACTTACTGTGGAGAGTCATTTTAAAATTTTTTTTCATGTCTCTATATACATCTCTCTAAATGATATGCAGAAAACCAATTACCAAGTCATACACAAGCTTGTTAGTGCCTTGACCAACAAAAATATCTTTGTTCTTGTTAAAAATAAAGTTTAAAAAAAATAATAAAATAAAAATACATTTTTTTTTGTGTGAGAGAAGTATATATTTTTGAAATTAAATTTGTTTTTAAAGCTTAAAGGGTCAAACTATAATTAAAAGGGTGGGGTATTCAAGTAAGTCCTTACACTCTAAATGAAAGGCTTGTAAGACTGGACGACATGTACGTCCAACGTTCAACCTTAAAGCTTACATTTTTGTTTGAATAGTCAAAGTCAAAAACTTTTGATCAAGCACTAGGGGGTTGAAGTCAAATTGGGTTGATATGGAGAAAGCCAAATAAGCTTTGAGAAAAGATAAGAGACATCATAGGTCCATAAGTGATGTCCATGTAAGCTTTATGCCTAATTGAATCTAATACATATCACTAATGCAATGAAAATCATGCTAAGTATACATGCTATCAACTTGTCCTCTGTGTTACAATAACGCTGAAAATTTATCACTGTGAAAGCATCTTAGTCAATATGATTCCATGTTAGGATCTTTTTATAAAACTTTCTCATATGAAAAAACTGAAATTTGATCCCATAATATGTTAGAACTACTGAAAGTCGGATGGTAAAACTAGTGTTTATTTTGTTTTTATGTTTGTTTTATTTTTTTAATTTTTCCTTTTTTATTTTATTTTATTTTTACGTCTTTAGTTTTACCCCATGTTTACTTTTGTCGAAACAAACGCATCAAGGAATCGTTTAATCAACATCTGAATCTGTCTTGGTGTTTATATGTGTTTTCGGCCCATGGGGCATGGTCTAGATGATAACGATGGTCCATCTGCTCTCAGCCCAATTCTAGGTGTTTGAAGTTTAAAAGGCACTAGAATCTTGTGTTAATATTATTTCAAAACTCAATCGGCATTATAATCTCTCTTAATCTCAAAATAATTCCTGCCATCTATATAATATCTCATCTCAAAATAACCACCTTCAACAAATTTGTTTTCATTAATCATTAAAGGTAAATGAACTTGGTTTTTCATCTGTTCTCGGGTCACTATTGAATATCTCCGGACATATATGAGTATTCTGGTTTAATTGGAGTATTTTGATTTTGATATTTAATTGTGCAAATTGATTGTGGAGTATAATTACGATATGTAATTGTTTTGCTATCGGTTTTAAGGTGTTGAGGAAGTTGCAGGTCCTTGTTAATGGTGGATATGGAGTGTTTGGGAATACGACACGGGTTTCGAGATGGAAATCAAAGGGTTATTTGTCCAAAATCGTTGGAGAACCCCTGAGATTGACAGAAATCTCAAGGGGTCTCGGTCATGATTGACCGAAAAATCATGAGTTGACCAGTTTCTCGGTTGTCAAAGCTTTTTATTCAACAAAAAACACTTGTTCTAGGCCGAAAACACCCTATATTGACATAAAACTCTTGTTATTGACCGACGTTGTTGACCGAAAACGCTCACTCTGGACAGAAAACTCATTTAATTGATTAAAATACTTAGGGTGTGTTCGTTTCACATAATTCGTGAGATTTCAAAAGAATTGAAATTAAAATCCCATGACATGGCGTGCTCGTTTCATTGGAATTGGAATCTTAATTTCCTTTTGGTGTGTTTGGTTTAAAAAATTGGAATTTGAATTGGAATTCAATTCCTTCAAATTCCTTTAAATTAAGGAATTCCAAATCCTTCCAAAATGTGGAGGAATTCAAGGAAATTCATTGGAATCTTTTCTCAAGGATTTTTTTAACGAGGACAACGAATAAAATTTTATTTTTTTTTTTACTTCTTATGTTTTTAATTTATATTTTGAGTTATGAATTTTTTATTATTATTTTTGAATATTTTTTTGAGGGGTTTTGATCTTATACAAAACCCATAAAAAATATTTTTTAAAAAATAATAAAAAATCATAACACAAAATATAAATAAAAAACCAAAAAATCTAAAATAACTAAAATGTTTTCGCTGTTATCCTTGTAAAAATTGATTAATATTCATTTGACAAACGAACACATTAAGAATGTATTTAGATTTCAATTCCCCATAATTCCAATTCCAATTGGAATATTCATATTCCATATCCAATTCCTTCAAATTCCAAATCATATATAAATTCCAATTCCAATTTCATTCCATTCCATTCCGTGAAACGAACGTGCCCTTAGTATTTGGACAAAATTCAATAAGGGGTTAATAATTTCACTATTTTAAGTTTTGGTCCCTATAATATCATTTATGTTATCAAGCTTAAAAGAGATCAAATCTAACAATGAATGATCATAGACATAAGTTAATAAGTATCTAACTTGACTCGTTTGT
Organism: Bidens hawaiensis; assembly: GCF_021521415.1. Taxonomy (NCBI): domain Eukaryota; kingdom Viridiplantae; phylum Streptophyta; class Magnoliopsida; order Asterales; family Asteraceae; genus Bidens; species Bidens hawaiensis. The sequence goes on from NW_027505632.1 coordinate 142,687, forward strand.
TGCATTCATGACTGATCAAGCACCTCTTAAGTTTGTTGACTCGCACAATCTTCTTGGGTGCCTGTTTGATCTTCCTCTAACTCACAAGGAATTCAAATCTATGATCGTTGGGCTAAACACATGCAGGATTTCTCACGCATTACGAGAAAATCCTGTAATCCGCAAGAAGATGGTGAAAGACTTCTGGAACCATGCCTCAATTAATTAGCGAGGTGTCGGGGAGTGGTTACTGTTGAATCAACGATACAAAAGAGACCGGTGGTTATCTCTGAACCCATTATACGTGACGTGATGCTGTTTGGTGATCAACTTGATTATCCTACAAAATAATCAAGCGCTGTGGTACAGATTGTGAAACGTATGGATTATGAAAGAGTTTATCCTCCGGCTATCAAGAAATTATTTCATCCATACTGGAGGTTTCTGATTCACACATTCTTTACGTGTGTCTCGGGAAGAAAGGGAGGCTCCGACGAGGTCAGTCACACTCAAATGTCGGTAATTGTTGCTTTGATCATGGACTGGAATTAAAATTACTCAAAGTTTGTGTTCAATGAGATGATAAGCAACCTGATGGGGAAGAAGAAAGAGATGTTTTTGATGTATCCAAGGTTTCTGCAGATGATCTTTGATTCTCACTACCCCCAAGTTGAATCAATCTATGGAGACGCTTGATTTGAAATCCATGGGTCCGAACACTTTTGGTCTAATGAAGCAATCAAGAAAAGGGGCCAAAGTGGTTTACCAAGGGATTCACCGTTGCAAAAGTTTGGTAGATTTGCTGAAACTAAGACAAATGATGTTGTTGCTAAGGAACATGCAGTTCCTGTTCAAAGGCCTTCCATTGCCTTTGAAATCGTATCTGATGATGAAGTCACACTTCTCCTTCTCAACATTTGGATAAAGAACATCATGAACAAGTACTACAATCCGCTCCTATAACCGAACAAATTGAAGCGTTTGAGACATTTAAAGAAATGCTCCAGTCTACTGTGTTGAAACCTCCTCTACCAGTTACTGTGACAGATGATGAGGTTATTGAGAATAAGCCAGATACTGATCTTATTACACGCAAACGTAGAAGAAGAGATCCAAGACTTGGTGTGCTGACGTGTGTTTTTGTGCAAGCCAATCAACCAACACCAACTGAGCCTGTTATTGAGACTCAGTCTGAGCCAAGACCGTCTACAGAGGCTAAGCAAAGACAAGATCAAGCTGACGATGAGATATTACATGAATTTGACTTTGAAGCTCACGTCCAGTCAACTACTGAACCCTTCGGGTCATTTGATCCGATTGGTCAAGGAAGCTCGAGTGCCACTGAAAAGATTCCTCACATTCTTTCTCTGCAAGACACATTCCTACAAGGCAGGTTCAAAGGGACTGCCATTGAACCCAAAACCGAACCCATTGATGTCCATGCTCTAAAACGCAGGGACTTTGAACTTGAACAAGAATCTTTGGTTATAAAAGTTCGTATCCAAGAGCTTGAAGCTAGAAACACAGACAAGGACTCAGAGATTCAAGAGCTTCAAGGCAACATGGGTGGTCTCACTACTCTATACTTTGATTTGCAATAGAAACTCATTAAATGGTTCATAAATGAGTTCAAGGGAGCAGAAGATAGCACTAATGAAGTTGATGGTGGTGACCACAGTGCTCCTGATGTGTCTAATATTGGTGGATCCAGTTCGCGTCCTGCTTCAAACATTTATATTTCCAAGAAACTCGAGAAACACTTAACTGCCCGACCTAAGACCGTAGAACAAATCAAAAGAATAAGAAAAAAGACTCTGATTATAAAAAATTCCTATTAGAATGTTGTGTCCTCCGATCATCTAGATAAGTTTGTTGTGGAACTTCAAAAGGGATTTTTTGATAAATATGGTGATCGTTCAGGGTTGTTTCATGGGGATAAGATATTGAGAAAGAAATGTGGTGGGTAAAGCGTAAGAATGGGAACATGGAATACTATAAGAAGATGAAAGATTTTGGTTCGTGGATGAAAGTTAATCTAAGTGATTTGATACAAGCTCCTTTACACAATCCAAATCATGATATGAAAGCTACCAAGTTCTGGAACTTTTTGAGCAAAGAAGTAGAGAGAGGGTTTCCCGACATGCCCAACGTTGATTCATTGTTAAGAAAGCAAAGGGGGTTCGTGATCCTTACACAAACAAGCCAATGTTGAACCTTATGTGGCCTCCAACTGCAAAAGTAAAGTCAATTCCGATTACCAAAAGATTTCCTGAAGGTGCTCTTGATGAAATGAAGTTTTGGGCTTATGATGGTGAGACTGCTACAATGGTTATAAAGCTAAGTAAGGGTCACTCAGTATCGTATTATTGATCCATGAGACCTTCTGAAGTTTGGAGATAAAGATATCAGGACTCTTAGTGGCTTTCAAATTGAAGCTTAACCACTTTATGAGCCAGCTGCTAAAGAGTATATTGGTATGGTGGGATCAATAATTCGTACTAGTTTATGGACATGTGCTTATCCTGAGGCTGATGCTAAAGTTATGGAGTATGAATGAAGATAAAGCTATAAACCACGGGGTGGGGGGGGGGGTGGGGGGGGTTGTTGGGATAGGCTTATCACATGGTTTATACTTGATCTTACAGGCTTGATTTTGGTTAGTATGTAACACCGAAACACTATGTTTTCGACGGGATTATGTTTTCGGCTTGGGTTGTAGTGTGCTAGGCTATATATATACATTGTATTAGGTCATTAAAGGGTGTCGATCATTAATGAAGTGTGTGGTGGTTAGTAGGTGATATAATGCTAAATGTTTATGTTTCCCGTGTATATTTTATTTAATAATTTAATAGTTTTTGTTCGTTTTTAGTCGAGATTTGCATACTACTAACACATTTATGTTTCGTAGGCAACGGAAGTCGATCGTGCTTAAAATGGGCGAAAAGTGAGTTAAAAAGAGCCAAAATGGAGATCCGGAACTCGTCGTGAAGGAACCAGATTAGAGAACCGATCAGACCGGGCCGGTCTGACTGGCCCTCTTGGTGAAACACGCCGCGCCGCGTGGCCAGTTACCCACATCCTAGTCGCGTGGTGCCTAGGGATTCCTGGAGGATTTTTATTTTGTTTTTTTTATCACCTATTGGGCCTTGTTTTGGGTATTTAAACATCTTTAATTTAAACATGAACATACCCTAAAGCCACCAGACAAATTTGGAGTTCTTTGAAGGATATTTTCGAGTCTTGTGGTGATTTTGAAGGCAAGAGAACAGCCGGTGAAGAGTTTCACGTTCACGTTCGGAGATTACGGGTTTTATCACATTTAATCTTTCGTTCATTAGATTTTGACCATGTTTTTTGTTTTATTTGAGTTGTTTGATTTAGACTTTATGATGCTAGGCAAAACTCCATAGACTACCTAGGTCGTGATGAACCTTAGTTCAGTTTGATTTTATTTAGGATTTCGTTCGTTATGGATTTTATGTTCTAAGTAAATTGTTGAGTTTGATTTAATTGATGCGTTTGATTGCTTGGTTTTGTTTACTTGGATTTATTGTTTCATATTTCCCTTGTTGATTGTTTCATAGGATAGGGTTTTTTAGGTCATTTACCATATGTTATTGACTTGTTTGTGATTGATATCGATTAAAATCATAGAAACAATAAAATTAATTAAACAGATAAAAGTGAGCTGCTAGCCTAGAAAGTTGTAAAATGATAGGCTATTATTAGATCTTTGTTGGTCAGGATTGCTAGATTTAGTTCTTCGTAAGGAGTCCGTCTAGGTTTGATTGTCAACTTAGTCTATTAAGTCAATTAAGTCTACTTAGCTGTCTTTGATGTCCGCGCTGTAAGGTAGGATTTCGTCATAAAGATAGTTAGACATAAATCATTAAATAGCCGTAAGGAAGTTAAATTTATAAAAATTGGCGAGTCTTAAAACTTGTTAGAAATCGATAGGCGTTTCCTTGAAGTTCAAGGGTCCTGTTCGGGTTTTCTGTCAATGGTCTATTTCATGATCCCAATTCCATAACTTGAGTTTTCCATTTAATTGATAACCGTAACTTTGGGGATTCTAGCCTAGGTGGTTATCTTTATCATCTAAATTAATCTAAGTGTTTTTAATTGTTTATTAGTTTAATTAAATTAGGTTTAAGTTTTATATTAAATTAATTAGTTTAAGAGTAATGATGATGTTTTATTATTATTTTAGTAATTAGGGTTAGGATTTATTATTTTAGTATTCATTTAATTAATTAATGAAGATAAGTAATTATTAGTTAATCATTATTAAGTTTTAATTAATTAGTTTAATAATTTTCCCTCAAATATTATTATTAAATAGTCGTGTTTGTAGTTGAGTCTTGTTTGCTAGTTTCGTAATTTATAAAGTCTCGTGGGTTCGATATCCGGACATACCTAGCTATACAAGAATCGACCGGTACACTTGCCGGTTAGTAGTTTAAATTAAGTTTAAGGGTCTAGAGTATTACTAGTGTCTAGTTTTAGCGTATTTTTATTTGACTACTTTTAGCACAACACGTTTTTGGCGCCATTGTCGGGAATCTCTTGGCGATTGCATTATTGGCTTTACTTGGACTTATTTGCTACATACGTGCTATTTGTTTTATTTTCGTTTGAGTCGTAGGAGTCTAATTAAATTATAGTTTATTTTTGTTTTTAGTTTTTATTTTTAGTCTACTTACTTGGTCTGTTGCATTTTTAAGGTATTTGCCGCATCTTCGTTCGCAAGGACCACCACTGGTTAATCTGGAATTTTCTCCGTTGAAGACCGAGGCTAGTTCGTCAGGAGAGAAACAACCGTCAGAATTCGACTCGACAACAAAGTCATAACCAAACAGTTCACCACCAGAAAGTCCGAGAAGTCAACCAGACAGAACAGTTGATGCTCAAGCCTTCGATGGGTTAACCGGAAACCGATCATGCATCGTCACCCCCAAGTCGACAATCCCAACTCGTGGCAGATTCCATCATACGTCATGAACAATATCGCTCAAACTAATCAGTTTCATGGGCGTGATGACGAGGATGCACCGGCACACATTAACCGGCTTTACTGCGTTTTGAAAACTTTTAATTTGCAAGGTGCAACTGACAATGCCACTTTCTTACATCTGTTTCCTTTTTCACTTGCAGGGAAAGCGGCTCTTTGGCTTGACACTCAGCCACCTGGCACGTTCACTATTTGGGAAGCACTGTGTCACACCCTCAAAATCCACTAACGAAGTTTTACCGTCAGAGGGTGTGAACTAACAGGATCGGAATCATCAGTTATAATCAAACCATAAAATTATGTTTCAAAAGCCATGAAAACGTTTACGAGTAATTAAATGCGGAAGCGTAAAAACCTTTAATCAAAAGTTGCGTCACGCAGGACGACTTAAAACCAATGATAACCGTTAAAAATAAGTTTGCATAATACAAGCGTTTTCAAGCAATGCATGTTCCTAAACCGCGCGCCCGCCTCGGCTACCTGAGAATAACATACTAAAAGTGCCAACACAAGGTTGGTGAGTTCACAAGTTTAAATAAAAATAAAGCGATTAGCGTTTGCGTTCAGCGTGTTGCGTTAAGCGTTTTGCATTACAGCGTTTTGCGTTACAGCGTTTTGCGTTACAGCGTTTTGCGTTACCAGATAGTGTTATGTCAGTTATATATCTATAGGTAGCTAACCTATAAAGCAAGTATTACTAAGTGTTCGACACCGAAGCTGACTCGTTTATTAAGTGCCTTGTCATCAAGTCCTCCAGACCATGGTACGTGTTAGCCAAAATTACACCCGCTCGACTTCCAGTCGAGTTTAGCGTTGGGTGGGGTTTGTCAAACCCAGTAGTACTACTCAACAGTGACTCGCTATTCCAAATATTAACCGGTTCGATGTGTAGGACTTCAATTGTTTCGTTTGCCACTTAGCCTTTACAAGTGATATATAATTTACTAACAAAATCTTAAATGCGTTTATCGGAGTATGTTATCTCCCCCAAGTGAAAAGGGTTTAAAACAGTTTAAAAGGGGTAAGTGAAACTCACTGTTTGCAAAGAAATTCCCAAATTAAATCACCAAGATGCGCGTCACAGAAAAACTCTCTCTAGCGTTCTAAAACAACAAAGAGATTTTTCTAAGTGTCGGAATATTATCGAGTCTCTAGACCCGGCACATAATACCTATGCACATAACATGTTTCGTGTTTCGTTTGTGAATCGTGTGTGACTTTAACAAGTGTATTTGTGACACATTACATGTGTAAGCAATCATATACGTGTCATGTATTCATAAAGTACATCACTAGCAATCATTCCCCGTAAGGGCATTTTGGTCAAATCATGACAATTATCTTGCAATCATTCCCCTCAAGGGCAATTTGGTCAAAACACGATAATAAATTAGCAAGTATCATATTTCATGCATTTTCACAAAACTCAGCAGCTAGTTTCACCGAGACAGAAATTCTACTTAAAAGATTGTACTATTCCACCGATCATAGCATCTCAATTAATTTACCAAAAATCATCACAGAAGCATATATGTCTTAGGTTTCCAGAACATATTTTAGTATATTTTTATTCCACATAGTTTTCTCACAATCATCAAATCATTACAGCAAACTCATAACAGTCAAATTCATGCGCAACAGAATGTTATTTGCAATTCCCGTTAAACAAAAAATCCAATAAATGCAAGACCACTTGGGTTAGGTTCCTAACTAAATAATTCAACTTCCAGAAGTGGATCCAACCCAATTGGTCTCGTAGATCATGAAATATAACATTTACAAAACAACCTAACAGCAGGTCTAACAGCTCAGCTTTGCACAACGTTTTTGTAAAATCATAAAAGTTAACTTCTACTTATCCAAAAATTACAAGTTTATATTCTTTAGAAACTAGACTCAACCTAGTTTACTGTAGTATCAATAATCTCAACCAATTTTCATATTTACACTTCGGTACAGTCACTTAAACATCAAATACACATTCTGTCCAGAAACTGTTTGCATCCAAACTCAACATAATAACAATCTATGAACTATCATGCATTCATATAACTCTCTAGACTCCATAAACACCATCCATGCACATCAATTTCACATTACATACAAGATTAGGGTTTTTGTTTGAACTCAAATCAAAGACACAACAGTCAACATGTTACAATATCAATTCTACTTATCAAATCATTACTCAATCAACAACAATCATATTGATTACATGTATTCATGAAATCGGCAGCTTAGGGTTTACAATTAACCCAACAAACATCAAAATCAAGTAACAAGGATGTATAGGATAATCAATTATACCTTCCTAGCACCTAGTTCTTCAATCAAAGGCTTGATTTGATGATTGTATGTGTGTGTATAGTGGACGGCAGCCAAGGAGAGCCAAGGGAGTGGGCTGATCGGTTTTGGTGTGGGGAAGAATAATAATAAGTTAGGGTTTTATTATTAGTATTATTTATAATAATCTATGTTACACTTTGGCCCCTCCACTTCTAAGTATTACTTTTCCTTGCTTAAACTAACTTGTTTACATCTTGAGTTAACGTTTATAACCATGTTATCACATAACACATAAGTCTAACACATAATTATCACATAATTACTGTTTTGACATTTTTCGTTTATTCATCAATCGTTTGCGTCAACTCGTTTGCGTTTCGGTGCAACTCCCGAAAGACTACGCATGTAGTAAGTGTTAAGCGTCATTTAAACCCTAGTTTAAATGTAATGAAGTGTGCGTTATAGATTCAGTGATCTTAAGTTTGAATTGTCGGAGTTGAGTTAACGGAGTTAACCTGAAATTGACGATTGTCACATCATTCCCATATTAAAGATTTTTCTTCCCGAAAATTAGAGTCAAGTCGTGATGAGTGTCTGAAAAAGTAAGAAAAATTTTCAGTTTGTCATATCATCCCCTAGTAGAAAGAAATTTCGTCCCGAAATTTAATTCATTCCTCCGGTGATGTCTGACGGTTTGCTGGGTTTCGCGGTTTTCTGTGTTTGGTTAGCCCTTCAAAAAGGTGAGGATACTTTTTCATCATTTGATCCTCGCGTTCCCACGTGAACTCCGGTCCACGTCTCGAGTTCCAACGAAGCTTAACGATTGGAATTTTGCTGTGCTTGAGCGTCTTGGTTTCCCAATCCAAAACCTCGACTGGTTCCTCAATGAAACGTAACTGTTCATCAACTTGCAGTTCCTCCGAAGGGACTACTTGGGTTTCATCAGATAGGCATTTCTTCAAATTGGACACGTGGAACACATTGTGTACGCCACCGAGTTCCGTTGGTAGGTCCAGTCGGTAAGCCACCGGACCAATGCGCTCCGTTATCCGGTACGGACCAACATACCGTGGGTTGAGTTTGTTTCGCTTACCAAAGCGAACCACACCTTTCCAAGGTGAGACTTTGAGTAACACTCGATCGTTCACTTGAAATTCGAGAGGTTTTCGGCGCTTGTCGGCGTAACTCTTTTGGCGATCTCGTGCTGCTGCCATGCGATTTCGGATTTGAACAATCTTTTCCGGAGTTTCGAGTACCAGTTCTGGACCAGTGATTTGGCTGTCACCCACCTCTGCCCAGCAGAGTGGTGATCGACACTTCCGTCCGTACAGCGCTTCAAACGGCGCTGCCTTAATACTTGCGTGATAGATGTTATTATGCGAAAATTCTACCAAAGGTATGTGAGGTTCCCAACTTTTTCCGAAATCCAATACGCAGGCACGCAGCATATCCTCCAGGGTCTGAATAGTTCGTTCACTTTGCCCATCCGTCTGAGGATGGTATGCTGTGCTCATATCAAGACGGGTGCCTAGCGCGCTTTGCAGCGACTTCCAAAAGTGCGACGTGAAACGAGAATCTCGATCGGAAATGATCGAGACAGGCACTCCGTGTCTAGACACCACTTCTTTCATGTAAACACGAGTTAGTCTTTCCATTTTGTCTGATTCCTTAATCGCTAAGAAGTGTGCAGACTTAGTCAACCGGTCAACGATCACCCAGATGGTATCGCATCCCGTCGGTGTCTTAGGTAAACCCTTAATAAATTCCATTGAGATGTGTTCCCATTTCCACATTGGGAGTTCTGGTTGTTGCAGTAGACCAGATGGTTTCTGATATTCTATCTTGACTCTGGCACAAGTCAAGCATTTGTTCACGTAGGTGGCAATGTCGGCTTTCATGTCCGGCCACCAGTAAAGTGCCTTTAAATCATGATACATTTTATCTGAGCCAGGGTGGATAGAATATCGGGACTTATGTGCTTCGTCCATCACTAGAGTTCTCAACTCTCCGAACCGTGGAACCCAAATCCGGTTCTCAAAATATCGGACCCCGTCCGATCTGGTTTCAAGTTGCTTGCTCATGCCCCACATGAGTTCTGATGGAAGATTATCATCTTTCAAAGCTTCAAGTTGCGCATCGCGAATCTGATCGGGTAAGCTGGCATGAATCGTGAGTTGCAATGCTCTCACCCATCTGGGTTTATCTGTTTCTTTTCTGCTGAGGGCGTCGGCCACCACATTGGCCTTGCTAGGGTGGTACTTGATGGCACAATCATAATCTTTGAGCAGCTCGACCCAACGACGCTGTCGCATGTTCAGCTCCTTCTGATCGTAGATATGCTGGAGACTCTTGTGGTCGGTGTAAATGGTAAACTTGGTACCGTACAAGTAATGTCTCCATATCTTAAGAGTAAAAATCACAGCTCCAAGTTCCAAATCGTGGGTCGTGTAGTTTTTTCGTGAACCCGTAGTTGTCGAGAGGCGTAGGCTATAACATTCTCGAGTTGCATCAGCACACAACCGAGACCTTGTATAGATGCGTCACAGTGTACCTAGAAATTTTTCGTTCCCTCGGGGAGGGCTAGAATAGGGGCGCTGCAGAGTTTGGTTTTCAATAGTTGAAAAGCGGATTCTTGCGCATCACCCCAATTGTACTTAGTACCTTTGTGAGTCAAAGCGGTGAGGGGTTGAGCAATCTTTGAAAATCCCTCGATGAAACGCCGGTAGTAGCCGGTCAGTCCTAGGAATTGTCGCACCTCAGTCGGAGTCTTAGGTGCTTCTCAGTTTTTGATGGCCTCTACCTTACTGGGATCGACATGGATACCATTCTCGTTGATCACATGCCCTAAAAAGTGAACCTCGCGAAACCAAAATTCACACTTCGAGAGTTTAGCATACAGTTGTTCCTTCTTCAATAATTTCCAGAATTACCCTTAAGTGCTCTTCGTGGTCAGCTTCGTTCTTGGAGTAGACGAGAATATCATCAATGAAAACAATCACAAACTTGTCGAGGTACGCCTTGCATACTCGGTTCATGAGATCCATAAATACGGCTGGTGCGTTGGTTAAGCCAAAAGGCATAACCGAAAACTCGTAGTGACCATACCGTGTTCTGAAGGCCGTCTTTGAAATATCTTCTTCGCGCACTCTCAGTTGGTGGTAACCGGATCGCAGATCGATCTTCGAGTAGTAACTCGATCCTTGAAGCTGGTCAAACAAATCATCGATTCGGGGTAAAGGATAACGGTTCTTGACCGTCACCTTGTTCAACTCCCGGTAGTCGATACACATGCGGAAAGTCCCGTCTTTCTTTCGGACAAACATGACAGGGGCTCCCCATGGTGATGAGCTAGGTCGGATAAAACCCTTATCCAACAAATCTTGCAACTGAGTGGACAACTCCTGAAGTTCCGCCGGTGCGAGCCGATACGGGGCTCGTGCTATGGGTGCTGCACCGGGTGTCAACTCGATTTGGAATTCGACTTGACGAATAGGAGGGAGTCCGGGCAAATCTTCCGGGAAAACTTCCGGAAAATCTCGCACAACCGGTATATCTTCAATTCGCTTCTCCTCCGCGGGTTTCTCAACAATCTGCACCAAAATTGCCGGATGACCCTTTTGTAGGTACTTCTGCGCCTTCATGAGGTAATGACGCTGGTGGTCATGCCGCTTCTCTCACCTCGGACCGAAATGATCTCGCCGGAAGGGGTAGTAATGTGGACTATCTTGTCGTGACATATGATCTCCGCTCGGTTCTCGGATAACCAGTCCATGCCGACAACGACATCGAAACTACTAAGCGTAAAAGGAATAAGGTCAATATCAAAAACATGACCTGACAGTTTTAACTTACATCCCGCAAGTACATGAGTCGTTACTATAGTCTTACCGTCAGCTAATTCAACAGGAAACTTAGCATCTAACGGAGTTGGAGTTAAGTCTAAGAGTTGGCTAAAGGCTTTCGACACGAAACTCCTATCAGCTCCAGTGTCAAACAATACCGAAGCAAAACAATCGTTCACAGGGAACTTACCAGTCACCACGTGCGGATCATTGCGGGCTTGACCCGACCCAATTACAAACGCTCTTCCTTTGCCATTGCTTCCACCATTACTGCCACTTCCATTACCCCCATTGTTGTCGTTTTGTTTCAGCTTGGGACAATCTTTCCTGAAATGACCTTCCTGCCCACATTCATAACATCCTTTCGTCGTCATAGGTGGTTTAGGAGCACCCGTTGCCGCAAGGTCTCCTCTACACTCCTTCGCCTGGTGACCCATCTTTCCGCATCTCTGACACTTGACACGGTTACACGGGCCAACATGATGATAATTGCACCTATTGCACTTCGGATATTTCCCAGCATATCCGCTCGAACCCTGCCCGCTACCGTTATTATTGTTGTTGTGACTTTGATTGTTAAAGCTCCGAGTGAATTCAGGCTTACGGTAGTGTTGTTGCGTTGGGAGGTTCGAGGACGAGGATCTGGTGTTGTCAAACTTCCTCTTTCCGCTGCTCGGGTTGCTGTTGCTGTGGTTGTCATTATTCGGGTTGTCATGGGCTTTAGTAGTTGAACCCCTAGGTGGTAACGCACCTTGGGTCACAGCCTGATCCGTCAGTTTGTGAGCTAAACGGATCGCTTGTTGAATCGTGGCTGGTCTGGAAGACGTCACCATGCCCTGAATCTGCGGTGCTAACCCATCAATGTACATTTCAATCCTCTTACTCGGCGGATCCACCATCCGCGGATACATCACAGCCAACTCGTGAGAACGGGTGGTGTAGGCTTCGATTTCTGAGCCCACCAACTCAGTGACAAAAATTCCGACTCTAACTTTGAAATCTATTCTCTCGGACAGTAGTCCTCTCGCATCATGTTTTTGAACTCCTCCCAGTTCATAGCATTAGCCAGTTCCAATCCAATGATCTGCACGTTTGAATTCCACCAAGTGAGGGCAGAATCCTCAAGTGTTACAGCAGCAAATTTGACCCTACTGGCAGGGGGACAATTGCACATCTCAAATGCCGACTCGGCCTTCTCAGCCCAACTCAGGAAGCCTATAGCTCCCTCAGTGCCCTTAAACGTACTGGGCTTGCAGTCAAGGTAGTTCTTGAAGGTACACGTTCCGCTTGGACCTCCAGCTTGATTCTGAACGTGTGCGGCTAAAGCGGCCGCCGCGTGGTCGTTCAGCAGAGTTTGGAGTTCTGCTGCAGTCAGGTTGATGTTACCACGTCCGTGTCCAGCGTTTCTTCCAGCCATCTAGGTATTATCATCCCGAGATGTCGTCGCCTGAGGACACGTCCGAGTGTGCCTCTGGCTCAGCCGGTTCTTCCTCCGGTTCCTCCTCGGGATTTTCCTCGGTTTCCCCTTCAGGCTCTGCCTCAGGTTCCACTGCGTTCTGAGCAAGTCGCATCTGTAAGACATCGCAATGCTCTAAAGCTATCTCGGTTCGGGTCCTTGCTACTTGGAGTTGCTCTTGCAAGTCTATCATCTCGGCTTGCATCTTTCTCATGATCTTCATCTGTTGATCACTAGCCTCTTGCATTTCCTTCATTGCCGCTTCCATGCGAGCAATCTCCTCCTTAGTCTCGGTTCCGTCTTTTAACAGTCCGGAAACGTTCGCTCTCGTATAGCGCATGTAACCCACGTCACGCTCCAAGCATGAAACAATAGCTGCGAGAACTCGCTCTACAGGTTCGGTTATGGGTGGTAGGGTGGGGTAATGGGTGAACTTGTTCGCGATAGACCATACGTCTAATCATGTTAGGGTACCAATCCCAGCTAACGTCGTTTTCGTATATGCCTCCGGATAGGCGGTACCTCTTCGGTGCAGGAGCTTCGAGTTCCGGGACTACTCGTGGTGGCGATGCGGTAGGTAACTGCGGTTCCTTCCCGTGAGCATGCGTCATCGAATCTGATGATGATGAGGGTGGCGTCGACATTCCTACAGGTAAGCCGTGTATGCGCGCGCGTATGAGTGAGAGAGGTAAAGAGATAGGATAACAAAGACTACACAAATCTATGCAGTGCGTATCATTATAACTAATGGGTCGTCGCGGTTATAGTCTAGTATGCATGCAGCTTCTAGTTCGCTATAACCAATGGCTCTGATACCAATCTGTCACACCCTCAAAATCCACTAACGGAGTTTTACCGTCAGAGGGTGTGAACAAACAGGATCGGAATCATCAGTTATAATCAAACCATAAAATAAAGTTTCAAAAACCATAAAAACGTTTACGAGTAATTAAATGCGGAAGCGTAAAAACCTTTAATCAAAAGTTGCGTCACGCAGGACGAATTAAAACCAATAATAACCGTTAAAAATAAGTTTGCATAATAAAAGCGTTTTCAAGCAATGCATGTTCCTAAACCGCGCGCCCGCCTCGGCTACCTGAGAATAACATACTAACAGTGCCAACACAAGGTTGGTGAGTTCACAAGTTTAAATAAAAATAAAGCGATTAGCGTTTGCGTTCAGCGTGTTGCGTTAAGCGTTTTGCATTACAGCGTTTTGCGTTACAGCGTTTTGCGTTACCAGATAGTGTTATGTCAATTATATATCTATAGGTAGCTAGCCTAAAAAGCAAGTATTACTAAGTGTTCGACACCGAAGCTGACTCGTTTATTAAGTGCCTTGTCACCAAGTCCTCCAGACCATGGTACGTGTTAGCCAAAATTACACCCGCTCGACTTCCAGTCGAGTTTAGCGTTGGGTGGGGTTTGTCAAACCCAGTAGTACTACTCAACAGTGACTCGCTATTCCAAATATTAACCGGTTCGATGTGTAGGACTTCAATTGTTTCGTTTGCCACTTAGCCTTTACAAGTGATATATAATTTACTAACAAAATCTTAAATGCGTTTATCGGAGTATGTTATCTCCCCCAAGTGAAAAGCGTTTAAAACAGTTTAAAAGGGGTAAGTGAAACTCACTGTTTGCGAAGAAATTCCCAAATTAAATCACCAAGATGCGCGTCACAGAAAAACTCTCTCTAGCGTTCTAAAACAACAAAGAGATTTTTCTAAGTGTCGGAATATTATCGAGTCTCTAGACCCGGCACATATTACCTATGCACATAACATGTTTCGTGTTTCGTTTGTGAATCGTGTGTGACTTTAACAAGTGTATTTGTGACACATTACATGTGTAAGCAATCATATACGTGTCATGTATTCATAAAGTACATCACTAGCAATCATTCCCCGTAAGGGCATCTTGGTCAAATTATGACAATTATCTTGCAATCATTCCCCTCAAGGGCAATTTGGTCAAAACACGATAATAAATTAGCAAGTATCATATTTCATGCATTTTCACAAAACTCAGCAGCTAGTTTCACCGAGACAGAAATTCTACTTAAAAGATTGTACTATTCTACCGATCATAGCATCTCAATTAATTTACCAAAAATCATCACCGAAGCATATATGTCTTAGGTTTCCAGAAAATATTTTAGTATATTTTTATTCCACATAGTTTTCTCACAATCATCAAATCATTACAGCAAACTCATAACAGTCAAATTCATGCGCAACAGAATGTTATTTGCAATTCCCGTTGAACGAAAAATCCAATAAATGCAAGACCACTTGGGTTAGGTTCCTAACTCAATAAGTCAACTTCTAGAAGTAGAACCAACCCAATTGGTCTCGTAGATCATGAAATATAACATTTACAAAACAACCTAACAGCAGGTCTAACAGCTCAGCTTTGCACAACGTTTTTGTAAAATCATAAAAGTTAACTTCTACTTATCCAAAAATTACAAGTTTATATTCTTTAGAAACTAGACTCAACCTAGTTTACTGTAGTATCAATAATCTCAACCAATTTTCATATTTACACTTCGGTACAGTCACTTAAACATCAAATACACATTCTGTCCAGAAACTGTTTGCATCCAAACTCAACATAATAACAATCTATGAACTATCATGCATTCATATAACCCTCTAGACTCCATAAACACCATCCATGCACATCAATTTCACATTACATACAAGATTAGGGTTTTTGTTTGAACTCAAATCAAAGACACAACAGTCAACATGTTACAATATCAATTCTACTTATCAAATCATTACTCAATCAACAACAATCATATTGATTACATGTATTCATGAAATCGGCAGCTTAGGGTTTACAATTAACCCAACAAACATCAAAATCAAGTAACAAGGATGTATAGGATAATCAATTATACCTTCCTAGCACCTAGTTCTTCAATCAAAGGCTTGATTTGATGATTGTATGTGTGTGTATAGTGGACGGCAGCCAAGGAGAGCCAAGGGAGTGGGCTGATCGGTTTTGGTGTGGGGAAGAATAATAATAAGTTAGGGTTTTATTATTAGTATTATTTATAATAATCTATGTTACACTTTGGCCCCTCCACTTCTAAGTATTACTTTTCCTTGCTTAAACTAACTTGTTTACATCTTGAGTTAACGTTTATAACCATGTTATCACATAACACATAAGTCTAACACATAATTATCACATAATTACTGTTTTGACATTTTTCGTTTATTCATCAATCGTTTGCGTCAACTCGTTTGCGTTTCGGTGCAACTCCCGAAAGACTACGCATGTAGTAAGTGTTAAGCGTCATTTAAACCCTAGTTTAAATGTAATGAAGTGTGCGTTATAGATTCAGTGATCTTAAGTTTGAATTGTCGGAGTTGAGTTAACGGAGTTAACCTGAAATTGACGATTGTCACACACTGCGCTCAACTTTTATCAAAAGATACTTTCCTCCTGCTAAAGCGGCTATTCTTCGTTATGAGATTCACTAGTTTCACATGAAGCCGGATGAACAGTATTGTCATGCTTGGAAAGCATTGCGCTCAGATTTTATCAAAAGATACTCCCATCCTTCTAAAGCGGCTATTCTTCGTGATCAGATTCACTCGTTTCACATGGAGTCGGATAAACAGTATTGTCATGCTTGGGAGCATTTCCAGAACATGCTAGCTCGTTGCTCACAGAATGGTCTTACACCATGGGCTCTCGCGGAGAAATTTTGCAATGGCTGAACTACGAAACCCATGCCCGTTTCAACACGCTGCTGGAGGAAATTTAATGGCAAGGAATAATGTCACCGAATGCAATGAGATGTTTGAAAGCTTTGCTCAGTCTGATTTTGCCAAAGCGACACCTCGCGGTAATTCCACTCCCGTTAGCAGTACGTCCTCATCTTCTCGAGGTGTACACCAGGTTAATCTGGATACTACTGTTCCTACTGCTTTGGAATCATTAACTAGAGAGGTGAAGGAACTGAAGACTAAGGTGGATAAATGTGAGTTTTGTAGAGGTGGACATGGTACGTTGGAGTGCCCGGTGATGAATCAACAGGTCAATTTTGTTGGTGGTCAGAATAGGTTTCCAAACAACTACAACGACGACAATCAGAATTGGAACACCTACAAGAACCCAAATCAAAATAACTCCAACTGGCGTCCCGCGGGTGCACCATTCGGATTCCAAAATTCATATAATCAAGGAAAAGGTCAGACTAATAATAATAATAATAACAATGGTACTAATGTTCAAAATAATGTGCAGGATTCTAATGGAGGAATTGGACGTCTAGAAGAGATGATGAAGCAAATCTTGGAGAGGGATCAAGTTACACAGAAAAAGTTCGCCGAACACGATTTGCTCTTCAAGAATCAACAATCTTCGTTGGTTGACCTTCAAAGGTCAGTGGGTGATATTGCTTGTCGTCTAGATGAAAGGCCTTAAGGACAGTTTTCAGGTTCTACTCAGACGAATCCGGCCCTCAATTGAAAGCAATTACTACTCGTAGTGGAAGGGTCTTGGGTCCCGAGGTTGTTAAAGAAATGGTTGAAGTTGAAGAAGAGAAAGTGGTAGATGAAGAAATTGAAATGGAGGCTCCGTGTAAGTTACAAGTTAAAACACCATTTATTGAGCCGCAAGTTGAGAAAAAGCTGGTTGAATTTCAGCCACCACCCGATATTAATATTGCCCATGTTCCTTATCCCGCTCGTCTCAAGAATCAAAAGTACACGAGGGAATATGGGCATTTTCTGGATATGTTTCGACAGTTAAAGATTAATCTTCCGTTTGTTGAAGCCCTCCAACACATGCCAAAGTATACGAAATTCTTGAAAGACTTACTCAAGAGAAAATATTGGTTGGGAGAGGTTTCATCTATTCCACTTAGCGGGGATTGTTCGGTGGTAGTCTTGAACCGGGTCCCGGAAAAGTTATCGGATCCAGGTGTGTTTACAGTCCCGTGTACGTTCGGAAGTGATATGATGAGTCAAGCATTGGCGGATTTAGGTGCGAGTATTAATCTTATGCCATATTCGTTGTATGAGAAGTTGGATTGGGTGAGCTTACACTGACTCGTATGTCGTTGTCGTTGGTGTATTATTCGGTTAAGTATCCGCGAGGTATTATTGAGAATTTGCTAGTGAAAGTTGACATGTTTGTGTTCCCAGTTGATTTTGTGGTACTTGACATGGAGGCCGATGAGAAGGTTCCCATTATTCTTGGTCGGCCGTTTTTAAGAACGGCTAAGGCTCTTGTTGATGTGTATGAAGGAAGGATCACACTTCGGGTTGGTGATGAGAATGTTACTTATGATGTTGCTAAGTCGATGAAGCACCCGAGTGATGATAATGATTTCAGTGGTCCATGCCATTCGGTGTATTTTCTTAATTCTTTTATTCTTGGTTTGGATACATGTCTTGATTATATTTCTGGAGCCGATTTAGTTAGGATGGATGAGGAGAAAGAGTTGACGGAAATTATGGAGGATAGTGAGGAAGAAGTGGTAGATGATGTTTATTGGTTGGCGGAGATTATGGAGGTTAGTGAGGTTATTTGTGAAAAAGAGGTGGAAAAGCCCGCTCCGTTGGAAATAAAGGTTCTTCCGTCACATTTAGATTATGCGTATCTTGAAGAGGGCTCGAATTTGCCCGTTATTGTTTCTTCTAAGTTGACGGATGAAGAGAAGTCAAAGTTGATAGAGGTGTTGAAGATGAATAAAGGGTCGATTGCATGAAGACTTTCAGATATTCAAGGTATTAGCCACGCTTATTGTACCCACCGGATTTTGATGGAAGATGAGTATAAACCGGTGGTTCAACACTAAAGGCGTCTAAATCCGAATATGCAACAGGTTTTCTAGAAAGAGGTGCTTAAGTTGTTGGATGCTGGAGTGATTTATCCAATTTCAGACTCTCCATGGGTAAGTCCGACTCAAGTTGTTCCAAAGAAAAGGGGATGACAGTTGTCATGAACGAAAAGAATGAACTTATCCCTTCGCGTATGGTTACCGGTTGGCGGGTGTGTATTGACTACCGGAGGTTGAATGATGCTACTCGAAAAGACCGTTTCCCGTTGCCGTTTATTGATCAAATGTTGGAGCGTCTCGCAGGTCAGCAATTTTATTGTTTTCTTGATGGGTTTTCAGGTTAATTTCAGATCCCAATTGCACCGAAAGACCAAGAGAAGACGACTTTTATGTATCCGTATGGTACATATGCGTATCGCCGCATGCCGTTTGGGTTGTGTAATGCTCCTGCCACCTTTCAGTGTTGTATGGTGGCAATTTTTCAGGATACGATAGAGACGTCCATGGAGGTTTTTATGGATGATTTTTCGGTGTACGTTAATTCTTTTGATCATTGTTTGGGAAATCTTGAGAGGAGGTTGAAGAGGTGCATCGAGACGAAGTTGATGTTGAATTGAGAAAAATGTCACTTTATGGTGACGGAAGGAATAGTGTTGGGTCATAAAATTCAAGAGATGGTATATAGGTGGATCAGGCGAAGATTGACACGATTAGTAGGCTTCCTCCACCGACAAATGTTTAAGCTATAAGGAGTTTTCTTGGTCATAAGAGTTTCTACCGGCGGTTTATTAAAGATTTTTCCAAGATTACCCGCCCGATGACCCGATTATTAGAGAAAGATATCCCTTTTGTGTTTGATGAGGAGTGTTTGAAGGCGTTCAAGTTTCTGAAAGATCAACTAGTAAGTTCTCCTATTCTTGTGTCACCGGATTCGAATTTACATTTTGAGCTCATGTGTGATGCGAGCGATTATGCGGTTGGAGCGGTTTTGGGGCAAAGGCGTGAGAAACATTTTCACTCTATCTATTATGCGAGCAAGACGTTGAATGATGCCCAAGAAAACTACACCACCACCGAAAAGGAACTCCTAGCCGTTGTGTTTGCATTTGACAAGTTCTGGTCTTATCTTGTGCTTTCAAAGACCACCGTTTTTACCGATCATGCAGCTTTGAGTTTTCTCTTTCACAAGAAAGACGCGAAGCCCCGTCTCATATGGTGGATTCTTTTACTTTCTGAGTTCGATATAGAGATTAAAGACAAGAGGGGGCGGAGAATGTTGCGAAGGATCATTTTTCCCATTTAGAAGATCTGAAAAGAGAAGAGATTCGTGAGGAAGAGATTGGTGATAGATTCCAGCATGAGTCGATTGATTTTGTTACAGCCGAAAAGCAAGGTTTGCCATTGTAACATCCGCGCTCGCACCACCAATATTGTCCGCTCTGCCCACGAATAGCTCACGGATTTGTTTTTGGTTGCCTAGATGGAGAATTCCCAGGAGGTCACCCATCTTAGTACTACTTCCACATAAGCACACTTAACCGTGGAGTTTTCATGTGCTCCATAGCCAACTAAGCACAAAAAGCGTTGGTGATTGAAGAGGCAGGACATTTACTTATGAACCAACGATCTCTCTTGTCCACGGCCGATGTGGGATTTGCCTAAGAGTGGAATGATGTTGTGTTTGCCTAGGGTTTTACAAACAACCCCCCTTTGAACTCATCTTCCTTGATGAGGTGTGTCCCATCATCCCGAATGGCACAAGAGTGGCTTTTATACCACCTGTAATATCCGGCCCCTCGCAGCACCAATATTGCCCGCTCTTCCCGCGAAGAGCTCACGTATTTGTTTTGGTTGCCCAGATGGAGACTTCCCAGGAGGTCACCAATGCTAGTACTACTTCCACCTAAGCACGCTTAACCGTGGATTTTCATGTGCTCCACAACCAACTAAGCCTAAAAAGCATTGGTGATTGAAGAGGCAGGACATTTACTTATGAACCAAGGATCTGTGTTGTCCACGGCCGATATGGGATTTGCCTAAAAGTGGGATGATGTTGTGTTTGCCAAGGGTGTTAGCATTTCGAAATTTTCTCTATTATTTTAAAACTTACAATTTAATCCGTATTATATTTATAATTGAGTTCGTGTTCATATTGGAGTTTGTAAACCCGACTCAACATTTTTAGAACCTTATTTAATTATTATTATAATATAATATTATTTTATACCTCGATCATCAATAAAGCGATGTTTGTCATATTATAGTGTCGTTAAAAAAACATAAGGGGTTATAAAAGATTTTTCGTAAAGTCGTTATACGTTTTAAAAACCTTTAAGCTCATATTAAACTTTGATTGAAACTAAAGGGGGGTGTTTTGAAAATATGTATTATATATATAAACAACCCAAACCCTAACCCTACCCATAAACAAACCCAGCCGCCCTCTTCCCTCTTCCGGTGCCGTTTTCCATTGACCGGCGACACTGAGGACACCGACGAACCCAACTCGACCTCCGGCTACCCTCTCCTCTCCCCCTGGTACGTAACTCCGAAACCGGTCACCCCGATTCCCCTTGTCCGTTCATTTTATTTCCGACATAGAGATTCCGGCAGTAACAGCGAAGTCCGGCCTCCCCCTTTTACTCCCTCGGCTTTCCGGCAGCCCTCTCCGGCGAGCCGTTAAACCCCCCTCACCCAAAACCGAACCCCATCCTCGTCCTTCGCGTTTTTTCGGCGTACTCCTTTTCTGACAACCTTTTTTTTCCTCTCCTGGTCGCTTTTCCAGCGATCAGAAAACGGCCCCGTGCTCCGTCTCTCTGTTTCTCTGTCTCTCTCTCTTCGTGTCTCCGTCTCTCCATTTCTCTCTCTCTCTCTCTCCGTCTCTCTCTCTCCTCTCCGTCTCTCTCTCCCTCCGGCTCCTGTCCTTCGTCTCCGGCAGCTTCGTCTCGGTGTCTTCCCGGTGTAGAGACATTACCATATGAACATCTAATAGGTAAATTAATTTAGGCTTTGGTGCTATCAGTTTTCACATATCGATTATCAGATTTAAATTGTTAATAATTGGTTATATTCTTTGAAACGGGTTGGATGGGTATGAAGTTGGTTTGATTAGGGAAAAGATGAACATCCGGGTAATGGATATATTAATTCCTTATGGGTTTAATTAACAATTGATATCTTGGTTCAATTGGTTGTACGTTAGTTGTTGAACTAGAGGTCACGGGCTTGAGTCTCATCCTAGACCGGTTTTATTATTATTTTTATACTTGACAAATCTTTGTTACTATTAGTATTAATATCACAACATAAAAATTATTATTAGTATTATTTTGTTTAACTTACTATTATATTTATTTACTATTACTATTATTATTAATATTATTATTATCATTATTTTTATTATTCTTATTGTTTATTTTCAAAAATAATAGATTATTGTTATTATGATTATTAGTATCATTATTTTTATGATTGGTAAGTAATATATTAAAATTCTATTATTGTTAATATTATCTACTTGCTTATTGAACCGAAACCCATGTCGAGCCTAGTTGCCATTTAACGTCGTCGCCACTTGAGTTATACTTTTATCACTAATACTATTATTATTAAAATGTTATAAGTATTAGTTATTATAATTAATATGGTACATATAATTATTATAATAATATTTATTATTATTAAAATTCATAAATGTATTAATAATGTATTCAAAAACAAAAGAAAATATTAGTATATTTATTATTATTACTACTATTAATAGTTTTAACAATAATTCTCAGTTGGTAGTATATTTATATATTATTATCATCATTATCTTATATAGCTCTATATATATATATATATATATATATATATACACACCTATGTATAGCATATCTTTAAAATCATTATTATCATCACTATCATTATTATTATTAATAATACTATTATAAGTTTTATTATCAATTCATTTTTTATAAAATCGAACTCTTGATTTAAACCCGTCATTTTTATTTAATATTGGTTTATTTATTTAAAAGCCCAATAAAGTAATATTATTTATTTTAAATATCAACTTACTATGAGTCCATAATCGTTAACAATTTAACCGGTAACCTGATTAACAACCGAACCTTCTCGTTAAATGTTTCACATGTAGTTTCAACTAAATTTCAAGTTCATTAATATATTATTTAATCGTTTTTCGAATAGCTTTCAAGTCGGATTCGTTCGTTTCTTTCGCAAGCTTTCTACATTTCGATCATTTATTATTTCTCGATTTGTCAATCGAGGTGAGTACTTTCATACCCCGTTTTCTATCTTTTATTTTGAGTGTGATATTTCATCTTGTCTAAACTAAATGTTTTTATACATGGGTCTTAAACCACCAACGTTATTGTATACTTTACTTGAATAATTGCTCGATTTGGTGTTCTATGCTTAAATGTCTATGTGTTTATCGCTATTGGCTGGTGGAACTATAAATCTTAGACCATTTGGCAACCCCTTATGGCAAGGTGTTGTTAACGTAATTCAATTAACGATAACTATAAAGTCCTAGACTATTTGGCATCCCCTTATAGCTAGGTGTCGCTAACTTGTTTAGCGATAACTATTTTATCCAAGTTCATAGCTTTTATTTATTGTTTCGTATATACAAGTTTTGTGGCATTTTTCTTACTATACTTATATGCTTAAACTTATGAATTTCTCACCAAACTTTGTGTTGACAAACTTTATTTTATGAAATGTTACAGGTTTGCATCTTGGTTGATTTAACATTGTGAAGTAACGTTATCAAGACCCTTATGATTTTAGTGAAATGAACAACATCTAATTGCCATATTTTGCGACATCTTTGTAGGGCTATCTTATGAGTAATTTTTATGTGTACAGGATTTTATTATTAAATGAATAATTGTTTATTGTCACCAATAGTACTTTCTGAGCTATGAATAATCTAGTTCGCGCCCCGACGTTTCACCGGCACCGCCGGTCGGGGTGTGACAGATTGGTATCAGAGCCAAAGGTTCTAGGAAAAACGACCTAGCCACATGATTAGGGTCCCTATGCTTGCTTCTTATACGTATGCTCTATGTGTTTTGATTGCTCTAGCTTAGAATTGCTTTATTGTTTATTTATTTATTATTATATTACTGTACACGATGCACACACCATTCTGAGACTATGTCTCACCTTCAAAATCTATTTTCAAACTTGGATTAATGTTTTAATGTTGGGAAATTCCTTAAGAATTCCGGTGTTTTATTTTCAATGTTCGTTTATTTAGTTGAACCATTAAACTGCCATGTAACGCTCATGGGCGGTTCAATACTATTGACCCGATAAGTTTGTTATTTGTCGGTGCCGTTTAAAATGTCATGTAGCGTTCATGGAACGGACCGCACATTGATTTTTCGGTATGCTATAAACGATTGAGCCATTAAACTGCCATGTAACACTCATGGGAGGCTCAATACACACAGATGAAGTATTTATGTTGTTGATTTATCCATAAATTTTGATTTCAATTTTGATTTATGCAAAAATATCCATTTCAATCCTCGAACAATCCGACAATCTCTCCATGCACATATAGTCAGTCGTTAATATTTCAATATTACAACATATCATAAATAACTATTGAGAGTTTTAGTTTTATCACAAGTACTTATAAACTATTATAAGTATCGATTTTAGAGTTTAGTTATATCATATCTTACATCATATACGAGCTCTGAAGTTACAAATTAATGATAAGATCATTCAAACAATTATAGATGACTATTTTGAGAATTCAAAGTTATCACAAGTTCATCTAAACAAAATTTTGGGGTTTCACAATTTTAAAGTTTTACGTAAACTAATATATAAATTGAGTTTGAAAACAAATTTACGTCTATGTTACACAAGTTTTTCAAAGTTACAACAATTTACCCTGATTTTCATCAGACCTTAAGTCGTTCATCTTTCTAGTACGTTATACTTTTCGTCTGACCGCAAGTGTCTTAGTGGGACCCGACTGCCGCATGACATATGGTATTACCTGTGGTATTACCGAAGCCTCATCAGTTATCATAAACCGAATCTGTATCAAAATCAACTCTATCCGTCATCAACTGTTTCGCTTACACCTTTAAACAATTCGTCACTGATAGCGACTACGATTGATTCTGTTTTGACTAAATCAACATCAATTATCAGTCAATTATTCAAAAATGGTAGCGATCTTATCATTCCACCACAAATCGTATTTCATTACGAGAAGTTTATCACCATCATTACTATCCTCATACCTTAATTATTAGGTCAGTATATCATGTAAAATTTTGTTCTCGTCAACTGATTTTCTCAACGTCTTACCCTTAAATTTCCAAAAGTCTAATCAATCCTCAGATCTCAAGGAATCAATCTCGCAATCTGTTTAAACTTATATTGCTACATCCTTTTAAGCGGCATTAAATTATTTCAACTAAGAATATATTTAATCATTTTGATTTTGTTTAAATTTCACTCATAATCTTATTTATTCTTTAGATGTCTACAACGTTTCAAACGGTTAAGTCACAACCAAATTTCACAATATTTTAAACCTTCATTTATTTTAGTTTATATCCAATGGTTTTAAGAACTTATTGTCACTACTTTTTCCAAATTTTATGATACTCGCAGCTATTGGTTATTTTCAATAGGAAAGATACTTCACATTCTCAACATTGCCTATTTGCAAGACATAAAGAACCGACATCACAATTCTTAAAAGTTATTTAACCCATTCATGTCAACATTTTACAAATTCGTCTGTAGTCTCAAAATTTTTCGATTTTTTGTTTAACTTATTTTATTAGGTTATTCGGGAAGGTTCTGATTTTAAATAAAACCCTTAATTAAGACATCATTTAAAATACAAAGATTCATCACCTCATCGTTTAATTCTCGAAATGTTCAATAAATA
This sequence comes from Bidens hawaiensis, assembly GCF_021521415.1. NCBI lineage: Eukaryota > Viridiplantae > Streptophyta > Magnoliopsida > Asterales > Asteraceae > Bidens > Bidens hawaiensis. The sequence goes on from NW_027505632.1 coordinate 168,007, forward strand.
AATAAATAATAAAATAAAAATAAATAAATAAATAGATAACTTTTAATGGACTATTCCACTTACTAGTTTTAAACTTCATAAACTGTTTTCATGATTTTGTTTTGATATTTCAATGCATCGTTTTCTATTTCATTATCGATATTATACAATTAATTTTTTTTCATTATATAAACCCTCAGTTCTATTATTAACCATTTAGTTAAAAATTTTACAATCAAATAAATTGTGAACATAAGATTTTCCCGTTATTGTCAAATTTCATCCGGGTAATTAAATTCCGTTATCCAATTTAAGTTATGGTGTTTCATTAAATTTTCATGCTTATTTAGGGATGAACCGATTTCCAGTTTTAATCTTTAAGCTATCATTATCTTGTTTCGTTCCTTGAACCTCTAACCTTAGGATTTGTTCTAGTTGAATATTGCTTAGTTCAACCATGTTTTATCATTAATTACTCAAGTAATCCTATAATCTCAAATTCACCTTTCCATCTCATTATCATTTACCCGTTCGGTCTTTTCAAGCATGTCTACTTATCGTCAGCATCGTTACTCAGGACTATGTCATTCATTCGCGTGACGCACCTCAAACACCACACAACCCATATGTCTCAAACAAGAAACTCCAAAACCAATCCTCTTCAAATGTGCTATATTTGTAACCTCCGTCATCTAACTCAAATCTCCATGTCGTCTTTACACTATTTTCCACCGGTGTATTTGGTCATCAACCTCCTAAAAGTTCTGTCGTTAACTCAACCTATCGCAACTAACATGTGTGTTTTGCTTCAATTGTGGGGATCCTAACCATCTACGCAATGCTTACTCTAACCTTGTACATGATATACAAGCGTCTATTAGACTCACCTAAACCAACATTATCATAACCAACCATATCATTATCACCCTTATCTTAGATAACCCTATCACCGCGCGACTTCTTGGTTTCTTTTGTTTTGTGTTGTGTTGTTCGTTGCGCTTCAATTAAAATGTCATAACTATCATTTACCAATATATATGAGGAAGCTCTTGTTACATCAAAACCCATATCAACTATTGGTTCTTTCAATAAAGTTTTGTCGTTCTAACTTCGCAAATATAACATATATTTTCAAACTTAACGGCTTATAACCGATTACCACAAATTTTGTTTGCTTAATTAAAAATCAAGGCTATGAATATTTTTGGGATTATAGTAACTAATAAAAGTCATATGCCAAGCTTTACTCTCTAATAAAGATATGTGTTTCTCAAATCTATACAAGTTACCAAATGACAGTGTACTTTCTCATATGACAAGATTTCATCTATAGTTTAACTCCTCAAGCTTAAATCAAGATTTCAATCCCCTAACGGTTTTTAAATCATTATTTGTTTCTTACTATTATTTCATACCTAAATAATTAACAAGTATTTTCAGGATTTTAAACCAACTGTTTGTTTCCATTAAGTGTGTTAGTAAACGTTTCTTCCACTTCCATTTTATTTACTAATTATTTTTAAAAAATAAATTCCTGTTAAAAGTTAAATTTGCTTACATAACCCGCATGATGGGACGAATTTGTGGATCACTCAACGACCTAAGTAATTATGGATGCATACATAATTACCCAAGTCCTCGTGTGAAAATCATAAGCGCATACGATCGTGTGTCATAACCAAGAAACGGGAGTGTTTTTGGAAAACGGTAAAATGCGAAGGGGATAAGGGCATGTTGGGTACGTAACTGGTACTTCCTATATATAAGTGCTCTCATCATATTTTCGTTTGGAGCGTTCTTCGAGTCACTTTAAGTTCTAGGTTATGGTGGTTTCTATTAATTTTCTTGTTGTCCTTCTTTTGTCTAGTAATTCTTAGAAGTTATCTCCATAGTCTTAAAATATTAATATGAAATGTTGTGGTATCTTCAATTTTGGGATGAAATTCCTAAAAGTAGGGGATAGGGGATACTGTAACATTTCGAAATTTTTTCTATTATTTTAAAACTTACAATTTAATCCGTATTATATTTATAATTGAGTTCGTGTTCATATTGGAGTTTGTAAACCTGACTCAACATTTTTAGAACCTTATTGAATTATTATTATTATATACCTCGATCATCAATAAAGCGATGTTCGTCATATTATAGTGTCGTTAAAAAAACATAAGGGGTTCAAAACGATTTTTCGTAAAGTCGTTATACGTTTTAAAAACCTTTAAGCTCATGTAAACTTTGATTCAAACTTAAGGAGGTGTTTTGAAAATATGCATTATATATATAAACAACCCAAACGCTAACCCTACCCATAAACAAACCCAGCCGCCCTCTTCCCTCTTCTGGCGCCGTTTTCTGGCAACCGGCGACACCGAGGACACCGGCGACCCCAACCTGTAAGCCTCGAACCCGGTAGCCCTACTTTAGCGTTGGAGTAACTCATATACACAGTTCTACAAATCAAAGTTAATTAAAACTTTCGCGGAAACGTTAACTTGGATCATTCGTTACAAACATTTAACCCTTTCTTTAAAGCCATAACATAAAACATCATATTTAAAACATCATTTCTTCCATCTTCAAATGTCACCCTTTCAATCCATGCCACGTGCCATACTCATGCTAGCTTGTTAAACCTATTTACCTTCGTGCATACTAAAAGTCAGCTACATTGAGTGAGTTCTAGTATCAGGCGACATCCAATAAATACACAAATCATACATACATACATAACTTAACCTCGCATATATATCCATAAGAGGAACGTCACGTATATCTATTAAAAGAACTATTACTATTACTCATCACTATATATATTCTCCATAGAAGGAATACTCTATACATATTACCCATAGAGGGAACACTCTATATACTTTCCATTAGAAGGAACATCCTATGCACTTTCCATATAAAGGAACATTACGCTTTCCATTAAAGGAACGTTATGTTTCCATAGAAGTAACATCCTATGTACATTCCATAGAAAGGAACATTATGTTTTCCATTAAAGGAACGTTATGCTTCCCTTAGAAGGAACATCCTATGTACTTTCCATAGAAGGGAACATGATGCTCTCCATTAAAGGAACGTTATGCTTCCTATAGAAGGAACATCCTATGTACTTTCCATAAAAGGGAACATCATGCTTTCCATTAAAGGAATGTTATGCTTTCCATTAAAGGAACATCCTATATATTATCCACATAAGGAACGTTATACTATCCATGGAAGGGACATTATGCATTTTCCATAGGAGGAACTCAATATATTATCCACAGGAGGAACACTGTATATATGTTGTTATTTAATGTCCATGTAAGGAGCTAATCACTTCCCTCGACAATAGGTGCAATATCCGAAGATCATTCACGTATCGACAAGCAATAATCTTTACATTACATATAATATTCTGATCTATATTTATAACTTGACTGTACGTGCAATATCCAAAGATCGTTCACGTACCGACAAGCTTTCATTCTCATTCAAGACATATATAGATAACATTATAAATCATACATGGCATACACTTACCAATTAAGGTAAGTGTATTAACTATCACATCGGGTATGCACACAGCCCCTAAAAACATAACAAGGAATGGGGCTAGAAAGTCACCTGAACTCTGTTTCTTTCTCCGTTAATTGTTAATCTTTTCTTTAGTTGAGCTCGGCTAACTGAATACAAGTTAAACGTATCAATACCCATCCGATCTGATCTAATGACCATGTATTACATTCCTTTTACTTGGCCTATTTAAGATTTTCCTTTATTTTTAATATTCTTGTATTTAATCTCCTTAGGTCCTTACAATGCATACCAACAAGTGTATATACGTATACACATACATTTACAGGTCGCCAAGTATCCGGGGTCTCAATATAAGCGAACTTAGATATATATAAGCGAACTTAGATATATAAGCGAACTTAGATATCTAAGCGAACTTGGATTAAGGCAAACTTAGATTATGGCGAACTTAGATTATAGCGAACTTGGTAGCATGTGAACTTAGATGAAGCGAACTTATAGGGCGAAGTTATAGCAGCAACTACGGGTTTGATTTTAACCCCTTAAACATCTCTGTTTCAACATTTAAACCATTGATATGATACTAACCAAACCCATGAACATTCCATGATCAATTTCGGGGAAAACTCTGCCCGGGAAAAGTATAAAGTTTGGACCTTTAATAGAAAAACGTTCAATAATAGATATAAGGTTTATTTTAAACGAGCCGCACCTATTTATACGTCCATAAAGTTCGTTTTAGCATCAAGTTTACAACTTTACGTTTCGTTTATACCTGATCTATTCTCGTTTTAAGTTACCAGGATAAATGTTTATAAAAACGTAAACTTTAAGATAAAAACATAACTTTGCGTGTTTTTAAGGTTACAGTTAGCTTGGTGATGAACTACAATCTTGTATCTTGCTTGCACGTTCAAGATCTATCAAGTTATAGGCTCGGTTTGGTCTCGGATTGCTCCTTTAGCTCGCAGGCGTAATAGTGTAGGTGTGTGTGTGTGTGTGTTTTGAGTGTGGAGAGAATAAGATGGATAGATATGGAAAGGATTAGGGTTTAAGGGGATATTTATACTCCCTTAAGCCCATGGATCTAAGGCCCATTTTTCCTTTTTAGTCCATATCTAAATACATCTAAAAGCCTACTTATCCTTTCATATATTATTATTACTAACCCACTAACTCAATTATTTCACCTGACGCAATTAATATCTTAAATATTATTTAGAAATTTCGGGAT